>NW_018744112.1:0-128448 GCF_001683475.1 Chenopodium quinoa | reverse complement strand
TTAGCAAAAGAGATTCCTAATTGGATTAGGACTTGTTTTTTAGCAAAGTAAATTCCTAAGTGGATTAGGACTTGACTTTGGTTTTTAGGCGTGTCTAGGTGTTTTAGGAGGATTGAATAACCTAATCTAAGTTGAATTAAACTTAGTTAGTTTAGTCATATCCGAATTAGGAACTTGGGGATCAAGTTTCAGTTTTCTTAGGTTTTCTAGGTCAAATGGGATTCTAATTCAATTAGGATTAGTTTTCTAATTTGATTAGGTTTAGAATTAGTTTTGAGTCTATAAATAAAGGTTGTAAACTTCAAATTATACAAGTTTGTTTTGTTGATTAAAGCTTTATTGCTTGTTAATTTGGAACGTTTCTTTCCAAGTTTTCTTTGTGTTTGACGAGTGAAGTTAAACATAAAAACCCTTAGATTAGGCGAGTGAAACCTGATTTAAGAGAGGTTAGATTAATTAGTGAGTGAAGCTAATTCAAACTATCCTCAAAAAAAAAACCCCTAAATCACGAGATTAAGGTGAGTGAAGCCTTGAAATCAGATTTAGAACCCTTAGGCGAAAACAAACGAGTGAAGCTTGTTTAAACCTAAGACCAAACGAATCAAGAAACGCATCAGGAAGCTTCTTCAATAGGTCAAACTTACTATCGGGGGCATCAAGACAAAGCCACGCTTTGTATGGTGGCGTTCTTGGGAGTTCTTGAAGCTTCTTGATAGTTCTTTAAGGTTTCTTTAAAAGCTTTCTTAGGTTTTTGCTTACAAGTTTTTACCTTTCACTTGAAAGGGTTTTTCTTGTTTTAAGCACTTAGGATTTCTAATTGCATTAGGAATTGTTTTAGTCTAGTAGGCGTCAATAATAGCTTGGAGTGCAAGCTTGAGTTAGGATAAAATAGGCAAGTTTTATCTTAAGAGTAGTTAGAGTTTAAGTAGGATTAAATAACTAAATCAAAGTTATCTAAACTTGATTAAGTTATGCAATCCGTGGGTTTTTGTTAGGGGATTAGAATTCTAATTCAAGTGGGATTAGGATAATTGATTGAGTTTATAAATATAGGGTTGTAATCTTCGAATAAGATACAAGTTTAATCATACATTCATAATAATATTTCTTATTGCTTTTGTTTAAGTTGGATTACTTAAATTCTTGATTGGTGGATTCCAATTTGCTGTTTTGTTTGTTTTAGTTAAAACAATCACCTAGGTTGATTAATTAGGTGGATTCTTGATTAATTAATCTAAGTTTCTTGCTTAATTCTTGGTGAATTTTCTGTATAGAATTAGGTTAGATTCATATCTTTGTGAGGCTTAGTTTTCGGACTAAAAATCACATCAGCCATGGAAAGAACGGACCTCCGTGAGTGTTTTCGGACTAGGCCATGATTGAATTGCTTCAACCTTGCAAGGATCCACCTTCACGCCATTACCTGAAACTATGTAACCAAGAAAAGTGACCTCATATAACATAAAATCACATTTCTCAAGTTTCCCATACAATTTTTGCGTTCTTAAAACAGAAAAAACTTGAAACAAATGATCTAAATGCTCATCCTTTTTTTTAGAGTAAATAAGGATATCATCAAGGTACACCACCACGAATTTTCCAAGAAATGGCCTCAACACCTCGTTCATTAATCTCATGAACGTGCTAGGTGCATTGGTCAATCCAAACGGCATCACGAGCCATTCATACAACCCATGCTTTGTCTTGAATGCAGTCTTCCATTCATCACCTTCCCTCATACGAATTTGATGGTAACCACTTCTCAAATCAACTTTTGAAAATACATTTGAACCACTCAATTCGTCCAACATATCATCCAGTCTTGGAATTGGAAATCGGTACTTGATAGTAATATTGTTAACAGCTCTACTATCAATGCACATACGCCAAGTACCATCCTTTTTAGGAACCAACAAAGCAGGAACTGCACATGGACTCATAGATTCACGCACATAGCCCATACCCATCAATTCTTCAATTTGTCTTTGCAACTCCTTAGTTTCTAAAGGGTTACATCTATAGGCAGGTTTATTTGGTAGAGGTGCGCCTGGAATGAGATCAATTTGATGCTCAATTCCTCTCAAGGGTGGTAATCCCTTAGGTAACTCATCAGGAAAAACATCCTCAAACTCCTTAATCAATTTTGCAAGTTTAGGATTTTGACTCACAAATTTTTTCATGGATTTCTTTAGAGTACAACATGAATATCTCTTCCTCACCTTCAAACTCCCTCTCAAATTCTTTACAAGATAATAAAGAAATTTGTGACTTTTGTGGTTGTGAAAACCGTGGGGGTGGTAAAGGGTGCAATTTCTTTTGTTTCCCTTGGTGAGTGATAGTGTAGGTGTTATGGTACCCATCATGGATAGATTTTTTATCAGATTGCCACGGTCTACCAAGAAGAATATGACAAGCATCCATTAAAACAACATCACACAATTGACTATCATGATATGAACCAATCGAAAAATTCACCATACATTGCTTTCTAACCCCAGTGCTAGCATTAGAATCTAACCAACTCAATTTGTAAGGATGTGGATGATTAGTGGTGGTAAGACCCAGTTTAGATACTAACGTTTTCGACACAGTATTAGCCTCACTGCCCCCATCAATAATTAAATCACATACCTCGTCACCAACTTTACATTTGGTGATGAAAATGTGTTGCCTTTGTGGCGCCAAAGGTTCCTCCACACGAGCTTGCAAAGCTCTCCTAACCACCAAGTTTGTTTTGTCCTCCATCTCAGGATAGCAATGGTCCTCCTCCTCATCCTTTTCATGCGAGGTCACCTCCTTCTCTTCTTCAGACTCAAATTCCTCCCAATTGATGCTTTGGGTGGCTATGAGTTTAACCTCTTGCATGGTTAAGGCTCTTGAATTAGGACAATCTTTTTTATAATGTCCTCTACCTCCACACTTGTAACATACAATGTCACTAAGCTTGAAGTCTTTCGTGTTCCTCTTAGGTGGCTCATTAGGCTTGCTAAAAGAAGAACCCTCCTTCGAGGTGAAGGGTGGTTTACGTACCACTGGAGTAGTGGTAGGCGTTTTCTTCCTTTTCCTTTTAGCATCAAACTTTGTCACAAGTTTGCAAGCTTCCACAAACGTGAGGTTAGTGTAACCGTCAAGTTTGTCTTGTAACTCTTGATCCAACCCAGCTACAAAACGTCCCAACTTCAGCTCTTCATTTTCAGTCACCTCACATACAATGGCAAGCCTATCAAATTCTTTGAGATAGTCTTCCACTGAATCGCCATTTTGTTGGAGAGTACTCCACTTCACATACTGATTTTGCTTGTAATTGTGAGGAATGAAACGATCTCTCATTCTTTTCTTCAGCTTTTCCCAAGTGGAAATGTGAGCCTTACCCCTAAGGGTACGCCCCTTTGTTCTCCTTGCAACCAACTGTCACCATAGCCCTTCAGTTTGACTTTGGCTATCTTGTACTGTTGAACCGTCTCATGGATGTCCTTGTACTCAAAGTACCTTTCCAAGGATTTCTCCCACTCCAAGTACTTCTCCGGATCAAGTGTCCCATCAAAGGCAGGAACGTCCACTTTGAGACTCCTATCCTCCCTCCTAGGTGGAGGGTCTTCACCTTGATCTCTCCTATCTTGCTCGTTCATGAGCCTTGCCATCAAGGCAGCAAGGTTCCCGTGTAGATTGGCATTGGTTTCGGCCAACCTTTCCTGACTAGCAATGGATCGATTAAGAGCTTCCAAAGCTGTCCGCAAGTCTTGATTTTCTCCCATGGTATGTAGGTATTCGACCCCTTTGGAAAATTTAAGAAAATTTTTCCCCCTACCTGACGCGCCAAATGATGTGTAAACAAGATGAGAAACCTTGTTACAAAAATGATAAGCTAAAAGATTCAAAAGTTTTTAAGATTCAATTATCAAGTGATCAGTTTAGTTAGGGGAACTCTCACCCTAAGCTAAGGATATAGCAAAGAGGAACTCTCACTCGTTTGCTTGGGATAGTCTAGATGAGGGAACTCTCACCAAATCATAAACTATAAGTCCTAATCTTGGGAACTCTCACCAAAACTAACACTCTTCAAATTCGGATACTCAAATTTGGAAAAAACAAAGTGAACTAAACTCAAGTCACTTCAATTAACAAAACATACGTTTTAGGCAAATAATCTTGGATGATTTTCATTCATTCAAAGTATGCTATTTATAGCACTAATACAACCTTTTCACTTGCCTACTTTAATTAACAAAAAGAAATAACCAAAAGGAAATTAACTAAGGGAAAGAGTGGTTAATACACGTCCCACTTAACCCCATTACAAAACATAATTAAACTAATTAAAAGACCTAAAGACTAGGCTTGAAACAAGGGAAAATGACCAGCCAAAATAGCATCCAAAGAGCATCTCCAACACACGCCCAAAACAGCCATTCTTCAAGCTTTTGTAACTCCCATTTCAATGCCTTGATTCACGCCTCTTTATTCTTCATAACCCCCAAATAATGAGGTGCAATGTTCAGCCAACAAACTCCATAATTTACGCCCAACAAGTGCCACGAATCACTCCACTTCAATCAGTCCAAGTAACTTACAAACGGCTAGCATGAAACACGCCCAAACTGCCTCCAAATCAGCTTGTAACCGACGCCCATTAAACATGTATTTGGAGCTTGGAAAACCGTCACTTGCTAGATACCTTCTACAAGGTTAATTACACTAAGTGAAGTGCAACCCCTTGTAAAAACATTCGAACCAAAACCGTGCAAAGGATTAAGAAATGATTTGGACAGAAATAAGGCCTTCGCATTGCCTTGAATTTGGACCTCACCATGACCACTTGGATCATTACAATCATTAGAACTTTGACCATATTGGTCACAAATACGTTCTACAAAGCTAATTGTATCAAATGAAAGTCAAACACATTCAAACAAAGTTATTTAAATCAAATGGAAGTGAAATGCATTCTACAAAGCTAATTGAATCAAATGAAAGTTAAACACATTCAAACAACGCTGTTTGAATCAAATGAAAGTCAAATACATTCTACGAAGGTAATTGAATCAATTAAAGTCAAACACATTCATACAAAACTAATTGAATCAAATGAAAGTCAAACACATTCAAACAATGCCTTTTAAATCAAATGAAAGTCAAACACATTCAAAAAAAGCTTTTTAATTTAAATGAAAGTCAAACACATTCAAACAAAGCTATATAAATCAAATGAAAGTGAAATGCATTCTACAAAGCAAATTGAATCAAATGAAAGTCAAACACATTCAAACAAAGTTATTTGAATCAAATGAAAGTCAAATACATTCTACAAAGCAAATTGAATCAAATGAAAGTCAAACACATTCAAACAAAGCTATTTGAATCAAATGAAAGTCAAATACATTCTACGAAGCTAATTGAATCAAATGAAAGTTAAACACATTCAAACAATGCCTTTTAAATCAAATGAAAGTAAAACACCTTCAAACAAATCTTTCGAATCAAATGAAAGTCAAATACATTCTACAAAGCTAATTGAATCAAATAAAAGTCAAATACATTCAAACAAAGCTAATTGAATCAAATGAAATTCAAACACATTCAAACAAAGCTAATTGAATCAAATGAAAGACAAACACCTTCAAACAAATCTTTCGAATCAAATGAAAGTCAAATACATTCTACAAAGCTAATTGAATCAAATGAAAGTCAAACACATTCAAACAAAGCTATTTGAATCAAATAAAAGTCAAACACATTCAAACAAAGCCTTTTAAATCAAATGAATGTCAAACACATTCAAAAAAAGCTTTTTAATTTAAATGAAAGTCAAACACATTCAAACAAAGCTATATAAATCAAATGAAAGTGAAATGCAATCTACAAAGCAAATTGAATCAAATGAAAGTCAAACACATTCAAACAAAGCTATTTGAATCAAATGAAAGTCAAATACATTCTACAAAGCTAATTGAATCAAGTGAAAGTCAAACACTTTCAAACAATGCTACTTGAATCAAATGAAAGTCAAATACATTCTACAAAGCTAATTGAATTAAATGAAAGTCAAACAAATTCAAACAAAGCTATTTGAATCAAATGAAAGTCAAACACATTCAAACAACGCTATTTGAATCAAATGAAAGTCAAATACATTCTACAAAGCTATTTGAATCAAATGAAAGTCAAACACATTCAAACAAAGCTATTTCAATCAAATGAAAGTCAAATACATTCTACAAAGCTATTTGAATCAAATGAAAGTCAAATACATTCTACAAATCTATTTGAATCAAATGAGTCAAATACATTCAAACAAAGCAAATTAAATCAAATAAAAGTCAAATACATTCTACAAAGCTAATTGAATCAATTGAAAGTCAAACACATTTAAACAAAGCTATTGGAATCAAATAAAAGTCAAATACATTCTACAAAGCTAATTGAATCAAATGAAAGTCAAACACATTCAAACAAAGCTATTTGAATCAAATGAGAGTCATATACATTCTACAAAGCTAATTGAATAATATGAAAGTCAAACACCTTCAAACAAAGCCTTTTAAATCAAATGAATGTCAAACACATTAAAAAAAAAGCTTTTTAATTTAAATGAAAGTCAAACACATTAAAACAAAGCTATATAAATCAAATGAAAGTGAAATGCATTCTACAAAGCTATTTGAATCAAATGAAAGTCAAATTCATTGTACAAAGCTAATTGAAACAAATGAAAGTCAAACACAGTCAAACAAAGTTATTTGAGTCAAAAGAAAGTCAAATACATTCTACAAAGCTAATTGAATCAAATGAAAGTCAAACACATTCAAAGAAAGCTATTTGAATCAAATGAAAGTCAAATACATTCTACAAAGCTAATTGAATTAAATGAAAGTCAAACACATTCAAACAAAGCTAAATGAATCAAATAAAGTTAAACACATTCAAACATAGCTAATTGAATCATATGAAAGTCAAACACATTCAAACAAAGCTAATTGAATCAAATGAAGGTCAAACACATTCAATCAAAGCTATTTGAATCAAATGAGAGTCAAATACATTCAAACAAAGCTAATTAAATCAAATAAAAGTCAAATACATTCAAACAAAGGAAATTAAATCAAAAAAAGTCAAACACATTCTACAAAGCTAATGGAATCAAATGAAAGTCAAACACATTTAAACAAAGCTATTGGAATCAAATAAAAGTCAAATACATTCTACAAAGCTCATTGAATCAAATGAATGTCAAACACATTCAAACAAAACTATTTGAATCAAATGAGAGTCAAATACATACAAACAAAGCTAATATAATCAAATAAAAGTCAAATACATTCGACAAAGCTAATTGAATCAAATGAAAGTCAAACATATTCAAACAAAGCTAATTGAATCAAATAAAAGTCAAATATATTCTACAAAGCTAATTGAATCAAATGAAAGTCAAACACATTCAAACGAAGCTATTTGAATCAAATGAAAGTCAAATACATTCTACAAAGCTAATTGAATCAAATGAAAGTCAAACACATTCAAACAAAGCTATTTGAATCAAATGAGAGTGAAATAAATTCAAACAAAGCTAATTTAATCAAATAAAAGTAAAATACATTCTACAAAGCTAATTGAATCAAATGAAAGTCAAACACATTCAAACAAAGGTTTTTAATTTAAATGAAAGTCAAATACATTCTACAAAGCTAATTAAATAAAATGAAAGTCAAACACATTCAAACAAAGCTATTTGAATCAAATGAAAGTCAAATACATTCTACAAAGCTAATTGAATCAAATGAAAGTCAAACACATTCAAACAAAGTTATTTGATTTAAATGAAAGTTAAATACATTCTACAAAGCTAATTGAATTAAATGAAAGTCAAACACATTCAAGGAAAGCTAAATGAATCGAATGAAAGTCAAACACTTTCAAACAAAGCTAATTGAATCAAATGAAAGTCAAATACATTCTACAAAGCTAATTGAATCAAGTGAAAGTCAAACACTTTCAAACAATGCTACTTGAATCAAATGAAAGTCAAATACATTCTACAAAGCTAATTGAATTAAATGAAAGTCAAACACATTCAAACAAAGCTATTTGAATCAAATGAAAGTCAAACACATTCAAACAAAGCTATTTGAATCAAATGAAAGTCAAATACATTCTTCAAAGCAATTTGAATCAAATGAAAGTCAAACACATTCAAACAAAGCTATTTGAATCATATGAAAGTCAAATACATTCTACAAAGCTAATTGAATCAACTGAAAGTCAAACACATTCAAACAAAGCTATTTGAATCAAATGAAAGTCAAATCATTCTACAAAGCTAATTGAATCAAATGAAAGTGAAACACATTCAAACAAAGCTATTTGAATCAAATGTGAGTGAAATAAATTCAAACAAAGCTAATTTAATCAAATAAAAGTAAAATACATTCTACAAAGCTAATTGAATCAAATGAAAGTCAAACACATTCAAACAAAGCTTTTTAATTTAAATGAAAGTCAAATACAATCTACAAAGCTAATTGAATAAAATGAAAGTCAAACACATTCAAACAAAGCTATTTGAATCTAATGAAAGTCAAATACATTCTACAAAGCTAATTGAATCAAATGAAAGTCAAACACATTCAAACAAAGTTATTTGATTCAAATGAAAGTTAAGTACATTCTACAAAGCTAATTGAATTAAATGAAAGTCAAACACATTCAAGCAAAGCTAAATGAATCAAATGAAAGTCAAACACTTTCAAACAAAGCTAATTGAATCAAATGAAAGTCAAATACATTCTACAAAGCTAATTGAATCAAGTGAAAGTCAAACACTTTCAAACAATGCTACTTGAATCAAATGAAAGTCAAATACATTCTACAAAGCTAATTGAATTAAATGAAAGTCAAACACATTCAATCAAAGCTATTTGAATCAAATGAAAGTCAAACACATTCAAACAAAGCTATTTGAATCAAATGAAAGTCAAATACATTCTACAAAGCTATTTGAATCAAATGAAAGTCAAACACATTCAAACAAAGCTATGTGAATCAAATGAAAGTCAAATACATTCTACAAAGCTATTTGAATCAAATGAAAGTAAAATACATTCTACAAATCTATTTCAATCAAATGAGTCAAATACATTCAAACAAAGCAAATTAAATCAAATAAAAGTCAAATACATTCTACAAAGCTAATTGAATCAATTTAAAGTCAAACACATTCAAACAAAGCTATATAAATCAAATGAAAGTGAAATGCATTCTACAAAGCAAATTGAATGAAATGAAATTCAAACACATTCAAACAAAGCTATTTGAATCAAATGAAAGTCAAATTCATTGTACAAAGCTAATTGAATAAAATGAAAGTCAAACACATTCAAACAAAGCTATTTGAATCAAATGAGAGTCAAATACATTCAAACAAAGCTAATAAAATCAAATAAAAGTCAAATACATTCGACAAAGCTAATTGAATCAAATGAAAGTCAAACACATTCAAACAAAGCTAATTGAATCAAATGAAAGTCAAATACATTCTACAAAGCTAATTGAATCAAGTGAAAGTCAAACACTTTCAAACAATGCTACTTGAATCAAATGAAAGTCAAATACATTCTACAAAGCTAATTGAATTAAATGAAAGTCAAACACATTCAAACAAAGCTATTTGAATCAAATGAAAGTCAAACACATTCAAACAAAGCTATTTGAATCAAATGAAAGTCAAATACATTCTTCAAAGCAATTTGAATCAAATGAAAGTCAAACACATTCAAACAAAGCTATTTGAATCATATGAAAGTCAAATACATTCTACAAAGCTAATTGAATCAAATGAAAGTCAAACACATTCAAACAAAGCTATTTGAATCAAAAGAAAGTCAAATCATTCTACAAAGCTAATTGAATCAAATGAAAGTCAAACATATTCAAACAAAGCTATTTGAATCAAATGAGAGTGAAATAAATTCAAACAAAGCTAATTTAATCAAATAAAAGTAAAATACATTCTACAAAGCTAATTGAATCAAATGAAAGTCAAACACATTCAAACAAAGCTTTTTAATTTAAATGAAAGTCAAATACATTCTACAAAGCTAATTGAATAAAATGAAAGTCAAACACATTCAAACAAAGCTATTTGAATCAAATGAAAGTCAAATACATTCTACAAAGCTAATTGAATCAAATGAAAGTCAAACACATTCAAACAAAGTTATTTGATTCAAATGAAAGTTAAATACATTCTACAAAGCTAATTGAATTAAATGAAAGTCAAACACATTCAAGCAAAGCTAAATGAATCAAATGAAAGTCAAACACTTTCAAACAAAGCTAATTGATCAAATGAAAGTCAAATACATTCTACAAAGCTAATTGAATCAAGTGAAAGTCAAACACTTTCAACTAATGCTACTTGAATCAAATGAAAGTCAAATACATTCTACAAAGCTAATTGAATTAAATGAAAGTCAAACACATTCAAACAAAGCTATTTGAATAAAATGAAAGTCAAATACATTCTACAAAGCTATTTGAATCAAATGAAAGTCAAATACATTCTACAAAGCTATTTAAATCAAATGAAAGTAAAATACATTCTACAAATCTATTTGAATCAAATGAGTCAAATACATTCAAACAAAGCAAATTAAATAAAATAAAAGTCAAATACATTCTACAAAGCTAATTGAATCAATTGAAAGTCAAACACATTCAAACAAAGCTATATAAATCAAATGAAAGTGAAATGCATTCTACAAAGGAAATTGAATGAAATGAAATTCAAACACATTCAAACAAAGCTAATTTAATCAAATGAAAGTCAAACACATTCAATCAAAGCTATTTGAATCAAATGAGAGTCAAATACATTCTACAAAGCTAATTGAATCAAATGAAAGTCAAACACATTCAAACAAAGTTATTTGATTCAAATGAAAGTTAAATACATTCTACAAAGCTAATTGAATTAAATGAAAGTCAAACACATTCAAGCAAAGCTAAATGAATCAAATGAAAGTCAAACACTTTCAAACAAAGCTAATTGAATCAAATGAAAGTCAAATACATTCTACAAAGCTAATTGAATCAAGTGAAAGTCAAACACTTTCAAACAATGCTACTTGAATCAAATGAAAGTCAAATACATTCTACAAAGCTAATTGAATCAAATGAAAGTCAAACACATTCAAACAAAGCTAATTGAATCAAATGAAAGTCAAATATATTCTATAAAGCTAATTGAATCAAATGAAAGTCAAACACATTCAAACAAAGCTATTTGAATCAAATGAAAGTCCAATACATTGTACAATGCTAATTGAATCAAATGAAAGTCAAACACATTCAAACAAAGCTATTTGAATCAAATGAGAGTGAAATAAATTCAAACAAAGCTAATTTAATCAAATAAAAGTAAAATACATTCTACAAAGCTAATTGAATCAAATGAAAGTCAAACACATTCAAACAAAGCTTTTTAATTTAAATGAAAGTCAAATACATTCTACAAAGCTAATTGAATCAAATGAAAGTCAAACACATTCAAACAAAGCTATTTGAATCAAATGAAAGTCAAATACATTCTACAAAGCTAATTGAATCAAATGAAAGTCAAACACATTCAAACAAAGTTATTTGATTCAAATGAAAGTCAATCACATTCAAACAAAGCTATTTGAATTAAATGAAAGTCAAACACATTCAAACAAAGCTATTTGAATCAAATGAAAGTCAAATACATTCTACAAAGCTATTTGAATCAAATGAAAGTCAAACAAATTCAAACAAAGCTATTTGAATCAAATGAAAGTCAAATACATTCTACAAAGCTATTTGAATCAAATGAAAGTCAAATACATTCTACAAATCTATTTGAATCAAATGAGTCAAATACATTCAAACAAAGCAAATTAAATCAAATAAAAGTCAAATACATTCTACAAAGCTAATTGAATCAATTGAAAGTCAAACACTTTCAAACAAAGCTATATAAATCAAATGAAAGTGAAATGCATTCTACAAAGCAAATTGAATGAAAAGAAATTCAAACACATTCAAACAAAGCTATTTGAATCAAATGAAAGTCAAATTCATTGTACAAAGCTAATTGAATAAAATGAAAGTCAAACACATTCAAACAAAGCTATTTGAATCAAATGAAAGTCAAATACATTCTACAAAGCTAATTGAATTAAATGAAAGTCAAACACATTCAAACAAAGCTAAATGAATTAAATAAAGTTAAACACATTCAAACAAAGCTAATTGATTCATATGAAAGTCAAACACATTCAAACAAAGCTAATTGAATCAAATGAAAGTCAAACACATTCAATCAAAGCTATTTGAATCAAATGAGAGTCAAATACATTCAAACAAAGCTAATTAAATCAAATAAAAGTCAAATACATTCAAACAAAGCAATTAAATCAAATAAAAGTCAAATACATTCTACAAAGCTAATTGAATCAAATGAAAGTCAAACACATTTAAACAAAGCTATTGGAATCAAATAAAAGTCAAATACATTCTACAAAGCTAATTGAATCAAATGAATGTCAAACACATTCAAACAAAGCTATTTGAATCAAATGAGAGTCAAATACATTCAAACAAAGCTTATTAAATCAAATAAAAGTCAAATACATTCTACAAAGCTAATTGAATCAAATGAAAGTCAAATATATTCTACAAAGCTAATTGAATCAAATGAAAGTCAAACACATTCAAACAAAGCTATTTGAATCAAATGAAAGTCAAATACATTCTACAAAGCTAATTGAATCAAATGAAAGTCAAACACATTCAAACAAAGCTATTTGAATCAAATGAGAGTGAAATAAATTCAAACAAAGCTAATTTAATCAAATAAAAGTAAAACACATTCTACAAAGCTAATTGAATCAAATGAAAGTCAAACACATTCAAACAAAGCTTTTTAATTTAAATGAAAGTCAAATACATTCTACAAAGCTAATTGAATCAAATGAAAGTCAAACACATTCAAACAAAGCTATTTGAATCAAACGAAAGTCAAATACATTCTACAAAGCTAATTGAATCATATGAAAGTCAAACACATTCAAACAAAGTTATTTGATTCAAATGAAAGCCAAATACATTCTACAAAGCTAATTGAATCAAGTGAAAGTCAAAACACTTTCAAACAATGCTACTTGAATCAAATGAAAGTCAAATACATTCTACAAAGCTAATTGAATTAAATGAAAGTCAAACACATTCAATCAAAGCTATTTGAATCAAATGAAAGTCAAACACATTCAAACAAAGCTATTTGAATCAAATGAAAGTCAAATACATTCTACAAAGCTATTTGAATCAAATGAAAGTCAAACACATTCAAACAAAGCTATTTGAATCAAATGAAAGTCAAATACATTCTACAAAGCTATTTGAATCAAATGAAAGTCAAATACATTCTAACAAATCTATTTGAATCAAATGAGTCAAATACATTCAAACAAAGCAAATTAAATCAAATAAAAGTCAAATACATTCTACAAAGCTAATTGAATCAATTTAAAGTCAAACACATTCAAACAAAGCTATATAAATCAAATGAAAGTGAAATGCATTCTACAAAGCAAATTGAATCAAATGAAATTCAAACACATTCAAACAAAGCTATTTGAATCAAATGAAAGTCAAATTCATTGTACAAAGATAATTGAATAAAATGAAAGTCAAACACATTCAAACAAAGCTATTTGAATCAAATGAAAGTCAAATACATTCTAACAAAGCTAATTGAATTAAATGAAAGTCAAACACATTCAAACAAAGCTAAATGAATCAAATAAGTTAAACACATTCAAACAAAGCTAATTGAATCATATGAAAGTCAAACACATTCAAACAAACCTAATTGAATCAAATGAAAGTCAAACACATTCAATCAAAGCTATTTGATGTGAATCAAGATGATGTAAATCATGAGGAGTCTTTTAATCCAATCAATCTTAATCATAATCAGTCCTCAAGTCCAAGTTACGGTTTGTCAACAGTGTTCTTGCGAAATCTTTTGAAGACCAAGCATTGGATGCTTTGCTGCCCATGTCCTTTTGTGTTCTAATCACGACTTTACTGTTAAAATGCTCATTACACGAATTAAAAGAAGCATGGGACAGCCTTGGGTCTTTGGAATGACGTGAGGAAAGAAGAGTTCAAGGAGCTGCATTAAGAGAGTAACTAAAAGAAGCATGAAATCAAGGGGGGGGGTTACAAATGCATTCCAACGGTTCTTGATAAGTTGGTGGCTGTTTGCTTGGTTCATTTACTTATGATTAAAGGGAAGAGGAATCCAAGTTACAAGCAATAAACATGGCAGCAAGTTGAAGCATTCAAGAGGCGTAAATCAAGGGGAGTTACACGTTTTTGTGGCTGCTTATTTGATGGCTGTTTAGCTTCTTCTTAATCAGTTTTTTTTTAGTGTTTTAATTACGTTAATAACAAGCTTTAAGCATCCTAATATAGCTGTTCAACTTAGGCGTCTTTGGGTAGTTAGAAACCTCAATGATTGTTGTAATAAACGCATCCTAGTCTTGTTGAATGCGTGTAGTGTAGCTGTTTTCTATTGCCTATTTAAGCCTAATGTAAGTGTAGTAAGAAAACAGATTATGATGAATGAAAAAAGAAGCTTTGCTTGAACTTATAAACTGATTATTTTGGTTGTAAAATAACCGTTTTGTTTCCAAGTTAACTTGAAGAGATTGAGTGGTCAAGTGAGTAATCCTTCCACGCAATTTTGCAACACCTAGTTAAGTAGAGTATTCCTTAACTAAGTAGAGCACCTAGTAGGCTTAAGTGAGAATTCCTTGCCTTCATATCCTAGTTTGTTAAGTGAGTATTCCTTACAAACCCAAGTCAATTCCATTCCTATTTCCACTAAAAAGCCACGCCATTTCCTAGCCAAACCCACGATAAACCTGCTCCAAAAACCCACCTAAAACCTACAAAAACCGTACCTAAACACAAGCCTTTCTCTAATCTTTGCTTAAGTTTGATCCATTAAGTTGTTTAAACTAATTCCTTCTATTAGTTTACACATCACTATTTGAATCAAATGAGAGTCAAATACATTCAAACAAAGCTAATTAAATCAAATAAAAGTCAAATACATTCAAACAAAGCAAATTAAATTAAATAAAAGTCAAATACATTCTACAAAGCTAATTGAATCAAATGAAAGTCAACCACATTTAAACAAAGCTATTGGAATCAAATAAAAGTCAAATACATTCTACAAAGCTAATTGAATCAAATGAATGTCAACCACATTCAAACAAAGCTATTTGAATCAAATGAGAGTCAAATACATTAAAACAAAGCTAATTAAATCAAATAAAAGTCAAATACATTCTACAAAGCTAATTGAATCAAATGAAAGTCAAACACATTCAAACAAAGCTAATTGAATCAAATGAAAGTCAAATATATTCTACAAAGCTAATTGAATCAAATGAAAGTCAAACACATTCAAACAAAGCTATTTGAATCAAATGAAAGTCAAATACATTCTACAAAGCTAATTTAATCAAATGAAAGTCAAACACATTCAAACAAAGCTATTTGAATCAAATGAGAGTGAATTAAATTCAAACAAAGCTAATTTAATCAAATAAAAGTAAAATACATTCTACAAAGCTAATTGAATCAAATGAAAGTTAAACACATTCAAACAAAGCTTTTTAATTTAAATGAAAGTCAAATACATTCTACAAAGCTAATTGAATCAAATGAAAGTCAAACACATTCAAACAAAGCTATTTGAATCAAATGAAAGTCAAATACATTCTACAAAGCTAATTGAATCATATGAAAGTCAAACACATTCAAACAAAGTTATTTGATTCAAATGAAAGCCAAATACATTCTACAAAGCTAATTGAATTAAATGAAAGTCAAACACATTCAAACAAAGCTATTTGAATCAAATGAAAGTCAAATACATTCTACAAAGCTATTTGAATCAAATGAAAGTCAAACACATTCAAACAAAGCTATTTGAATCAAATGAAAGTCAAATACATTCTACAAAGCTATTTGAATCAAATGAAAGTCAAATACATTCCACAAAGCTATTTGAATCAAATGAGTCAAATACATTCAAACAAAGCAAATTAAATCAAATAAAAGTCAAATACATTCTACAAAGGTAATTGAATCAATTGAAATTCAAACACATTCAAACAAAGCTATATAAATCAAATGAAAGTGAAATGCATTCTACAAAGCAAATTGAATGAAATGAAATTCAAACACATTCAAACAAAGCTATTTGAATCAAATGAAAGTCAAATTCATTGTACAAAGCTAATTGAATAAAATGAAAGCCAAACACATTCAAACAAAGCTATTTGAATCAAATGAAAGTCAAATACATTCTACAAAGCTAATTGAATTAAATGAAAGTCAAACACATTCAAACAAAGCTAAATGAATTAAATAAAGTTAAACACATTCAAACAAAGCTAATTGAATCATATGAAAGTCAAACACATTCAAACAAAGCTAATTGAATCAAATGAAAGTCAAACACATTCAATCAAAGCTATTTGAATCAAATGAGAGTCAAATACATTCAAACAAAGCTAATTAAATCAAATAAAAGTCAAATACATTCAAACAAAGCAATTAAATCAAATAAAAGTCAAATACATTCTACAAAGCTAATTGAATCAAATGAAAGTCAAACACATTTAAACAAAGCTATTGGAATCAAATAAAAGTCAAATACATTCTACAAAGCTAATTGAATCAAATGAATGTCAAACACATTCAAACAAAGCTAATTGAATCAAATGAAAGTCAAATATATTCTACAAAGCTAATTGAATCAAATGAAAGTCAAACACATTCAAACAAAGCTATTTGAATCAAATGAAAGTCAAATCATTCTACAAAGCTAATTGAATCAAATGAAAGGCAAATATATTCTATAAAGCTAATTGAATCAAATGAAAGTCAAACACATTCAAACAAAGCTATTTGAATCAAATGAAAGTCAAATACATTCTACAAAGCTAATTGAATCAAATGAAAGTCAAACACATTCAAACAAAGCTATTTGAATCAAATGAGAGTGAAATAAATTCAAACAAATCTAATTTAATCAAATAAAAGTAAAACACATTCTACAAAGCTAATTGAATCAAATGAAAGTCAAACACATTCAAACAAAGCTTTTTAATTTAAATGAAAGTCAAATACATTCTACAAAGCTAATTGAATCAAAGGAAAGTCAAACACATTCAAACAAAGCTATTTGAATCAAATGAAAGTCAAATACATTCTACAAAGCTAATTGAATCATATGAAAGTCAAACACATTCAAACAAAGTTATTTGATTCAAATGAAAGCCAAATACATTCTAACAAAGCTAATTGAATTAAATGAAAGTCAAACACATTCAAACAAAGCTATTTGAATCAAATGAAAGTCAAATACATTCTACAAAGCTATTTGAATCAAATGAAAGTCAAACACATTCAAACAAAGCTATTTGAATCAAATGAAAGTCAAATACATTCTACAAAGCTATTTGAATCAAATGAAAGTCAAATACATTCTACAAATCTATTTGAATCAAATGAGTCAAATACATTCAAACAAAGCAAATTAAATCAAATAAAAGTCAAATACATTCTACAAAGCTAATTGAATCAATTGAAATTCAAACACATTCAAACAAAGCTATATAAATCAAATGAAAGTGAAATGCATTCTACAAAGCAAATTGAATCAAATGAAATTCAAACACATTCAAACAAAGCTATTTGAATCAAATGAAAGTCAAATTCATTGTACAAAGATAATTGAATAAAATGAAAGTCAAACACATTCAAACAAAGCTATTTGAATCAAATGAAAGTCAAATACATTCTACAAAGCTAATTGAATTAAATGAAAGTCAAACACATTCAAACAAAGCTAAATGAATCAAAATAAGTTAAACACATTCAAACAAAGCTAATTGAATCATATGAAAGTCAAACACATTCAAACAAACCTAATTGAATCAAATGAAAGTCAAACACATTCAATCAAAGCTATTTGAATCAAATGAGAGTCAAATACATTCAAACAAAGCTAATTAAATCAAATAAAAGTCAAATACATTCAAACAAAGCAAATTAAATTAAATAAAAGTCAAATACATTCTACAAAGCTAATTGAATCAAATGAAAGTCAACCACATTTAAACAAAGCTATTGGAATCAAATAAAAGTCAAATACATTCTACAAAGCTAATTGAATCAAATGAATGTCAACCACATTCAAACAAAGCTATTTGAATCAAATGAGAGTCAAATACATTAAAACAAAGCTAATTAAATCAAATAAAAGTCAAATACATTCTACAAAGCTAATTGAATCAAATGAAAGTCAAACACATTCAAACAAAGCTAATTGAATCAAATGAAAGTCAAATATATTCTACAAAGCTAATTGAATCAAATGAAAGTCAAACACATTCAAACAAAGCTATTTGAATCAAATGAAAGTCAAATACATTCTACAAAGCTAATTTAATCAAATGAAAGTCAAACACATTCAAACAAAGCTATTTGAATCAAATGAGAGTGAATTAAATTCAAACAAAGCTAATTTAATCAAATAAAAGTAAAATACATTCTACAAAGCTAATTGAATCAAATGAAAGTCAAACACATTCAAACAAAGCTATTTGAATCAAATGAAAGTCAAATACATTCTACAAAGCTAATTGAATCATATGAAAGTCAAACACATTCAAACAAAGTTATTTGATTCAAATGAAAGCCAAATACATTCTACAAAGCTAATTGAATTAAATGAAAGTCAAACACATTCAAACAAAGCTATTTGAATCAAATGAAAGTCAAATACATTCTACAAAGCTATTTGAATCAAATGAAAGTCAAACACATTCAAACAAAGCTATTTGAATCAAATGAAAGTCAAATACATTCTACAAAGCTATTTGAATCAAATGAAAGTCAAATACATTCCACAAAGCTATTTGAATCAAATGAGTCAAATACATTCAAACAAAGCAAATTAAATCAAATAAAAGTCAAATACATTCTACAAAGGTAATTGAATCAATTGAAATTCAAACACATTCAAACAAAGCTATATAAATCAAATGAAAGTGAAATGCATTCTACAAAGCAAATTGAATCAAATGAAATTCAAACACATTCAAACAAAGCTATTTGAATCAAATGAAAGTCAAATTCATTGTACAAAGCTAATTGAATAAAATAAAAGTCAAACACATTCAAACAAAGCTATTTGAATCAAATGAAAGTCAAATACATTCTACAAAGCTAATTGAATTAAATGAAAGTCAAACACATTCAAACAAAGCTAAATGAATCAAAATAAGTTAAACACATTCAAACAAAGCTAATTGAATCATATGAAAGTCAAACACATTCAAACAAACCTAATTGAATCAAATGAAAGTCAAACACATTCAATCAAAGCTATTTGAATCAAATGAGAGTCAAATACATTCAAACAAAGCTAATTAAATCAAAAAAAAGTCAAATACATTCAAACAAAGCAAATTAAATTAAATAAAAGTCAAATACATTCTACAAAGCTAATTGAATCAAATGAAAGTCAAACACATTTATACAAAGCTATTGGAATCAAATAAAAGTCAAATACATTCTACAAAGCTAATTGAATCAAATGAATGCCAAACACATTCAAACAAAGCTATTTGAATCAAATGAGAGTCAAATACATTCAAACAAAGCTAATTAAATCAAATAAAAGTCAAATACATTCTACAAAGCTAATTGAATCAAATGAAAGTCAAACACATTCAAACAAAGCTAATTGAATCAAATGAAAGTCAAATATATTCTACAAAGCTAATTGAATCAAATGAAAGTCAAACACATTCAAACAAAGCTATTTGAATCAAATGAAAGTCAAATACATTCTATAAAGCTAATTGAATCAAAAGAAAGTCAAGCACATTCAAACAAAGCTATTTGAATGAAATGAGAGTGAAATAAATTCAAACAAAGCTAATTTAATCAAATAAAAGTAAAATACATTCTACAAAACTAATTGAATCAAATGAAAGTCAAACACATTCAAACAAAGCTTTTTAATTTAAATGAAAGTCAAATACATGCTACAAAGCTAATTGAATCAAATGAAAGTCAAACACATTCAAGCAAAGCTAATTTAATCAAATAAAAGTAAAATACATTCTACAAAGCTAATTGAATCAAATGAAAGTCAAACACATTCAAACAAAGTTATTTGATTCAAATGAAAGCCAAATACATTCTACAAAGCTAATTGAATTAAATGAAAGTCAAACACATTCAAACAAAGCTATTTGAATCAAATGAAAGTCAAATACATTCTACAAAGCTATTTGAATCAAATGAAAGTCAAACACATTCAAACAAAGCTATTTGAATCAAATGAAAGTCAAATACATTCTACAAAGCTATTTGAATCAAATGAAAGTCAAATACATTCTACAAATCTATTTGAATCAAATGAGTCAAATACATTCAAACAAAGCAAATTAAATCAAATAAAAGTCAAATACATTCTACAAAGCTAATTGAATCAATTGAAATTCAAACACATTCAAACAAAGCTATATAAATCAAATGAAAGTGAAATGCATTCTACAAAGCAAATTGAATCAAATGAAATTCAAACACATTCAAACAAAGCTATTTGAATCAAATGAAAATCAAATTCATTGTACAAAGCTAATTGAATAAAATGAAAGTCAAACACATTCAAACAAAGCTATTTGAATCAAAATGAAAGTCAAATACATTCTACAAATCTATTTGAATCAAATGAGTCAAATACATTCAAACAAAGCAAATTAAATCAAATAAAAGTCAAATACATTCTACAAAGCTAATTGAATCAATTGAAATTCAAACACATTCAAACAAAGCTATATAAATCAAATGAAAGTGAAATGCATTCTACAAAGCAAATTGAATCAAATGAAATTCAAACACATTCAAACAAAGCTATTTGAATCAAATGAAAGTCAAATTCATTGTACAAAGCTAATTGAATAAAATGAAAGTCAAACACATTCAAACAAAGCTATTTGAATCAAATGAAAGTCAAATTCATTGTACAAAGCTAATTGAATTAAATGAAAGTCAAACACATTCAAACAAAGCTAAATGAATCAAAATAAGTTAAACACATTCAAACAAAGCTAATTGAATCATATGAAAGTCAAACACATTCAAACAAACCTAATTGAATCAAATGAAAGTCAAACACATTCAATCAAAGCTATTTGAATCAAATGAGAGTCAAATACATTCAAACAAAGCTAATTAAATCAAATAAAAGTCAAATACATTCAAACAAAGCAAATTAAATTAAATAAAAGTCAAATACATTCTACAAAGCTAATTGAATCAAATGAAAGTCAAACACATTTAAACAAAGCTATTGGAATCAAATAAAAGTCAAATACATTCTACAAAGCTAATTGAATCAAATGAATGTCAAACACATTCAAACAAAGCTATTTGAATCAAATGAGAGTCAAATACATTCAAACAAAGCTAATTAAATCAAATAAAAGTCAAATACATTCTACAAAGCTAATTGAATCAAATGAAAGTCAAACACATTCAAACAAAGCTAATTGAATCAAATGAAAGTCAAATATATTCTACAAAGCTAATTGAATCAAATGAAAGTCAAACACATTCAAACAAAGCTATTTGAATCAAATGAAAGTCAAATACATTCTATAAAGCTAATTGAATTAAATGAAAGTCAAGCACATTCAAACAAAGCTATTCGAATGAAATGAGAGTGAAATAAATTCAAACAAAGCTAATTTAATCAAATAAAAGTAAAATACATTCTACAAAACTAATTGAATCAAATGAAAGTCAAACACATTCAAACAAAGCTTTTTAATTTAAATGAAAGTCAAATACATGCTACAAAGCTAATTGAATCAAATGAAAGTCAAACACATTCAAGCAAAGCTAATTTAATCAAATAAAAGTAAAATACATTCTACAAAGCTAATTGAATCAAATGAAAGTCAAACACATTCAAACAAAGCTTTTTAATTTAAATGAAAGTCAAATACATTCTACAAAGCTAATTGAATCAAATGAAAGTCAAACACATTCAAACAAAGCTATTTGAATCAAATGAAAGTCAAATACATTCTACAAAGCTAATTGAATCAAATGAAAGTCAAACACATTCAAACAAAGCTTTTTAATTTAACTGAAAGTCAAATACATTCAACAAAGCTAATTGAATCAATTGAAAGTCAAACACATTCAAACAAAGCTATATAAATCAAATGAAAGTGTAATGCATTCTACAAAGCAAATTGAATCAAATGAAATTCAAACACATTCAAACGAAGCTATTTGAATCAAATGAAAGTCAAATTCATTGTACAAAGCTAATTGAATAAAATGAAAGTCATACACATTCAAACAAAGCTATTTGAATCAAATGAAAGTCAAATACATTCTACAAAGCTAATTGAATTAAATGAAAGTCAAACACATTCAAACAAAGCTAAATGAATCAAATAAAGTTAAACACATTCAAACAAAGCTAATTGAATCATATGAAAGTCAAACATATTCAAACAAAGCTAATTGAATCAAATGAAAGTCAAACACATTCAATCAAAGCTATATAAATCAAATGAAAGTGAAATGCATTCTACAAAGCAAATTGAATCAAATGAAATTCAAACACATTCAAACAAAGCTATTTGAATCAAATGAAAGTCAAATTCATTGTACAAAGCTAATTGAATAAAATGAAAGTCATACACATTCAAACAAAGATATTTGAATCAAATGAAAGTCAAATACACTCTACAAAGCTAATTGAATTAAATGAAAGTCAAACACATTCAAACAAAGCTAAATGAATCAAATAAAGTTAAACACATTCAAACAAAGCTAATTGAATCATATGAAAGTCAAACACATTCAAACAAAGCTAATTGAATCAAATGAAAGTCAAACACATTCAATCAAAGCTATATAAATCAAATGAAAGTGAAATGCATTCTACAAAGCAAATTGAATCAAATGAAATTCAAACACATTCAAACAAAGCTATTTGAATCAAATGAAAGTCAAATTCATTGTACAAAGCTAATTGAATAAAATGAAAGTCATACACATTCAAACAAAGCTATTTGAATCAAATGAAAGTCAAATACATTCTACAAAGCTAATTGAATTAAATGAAAGTCAAACACATTCAAACAAAGCTAAATGAATCAAATAAAGTTAAACACATTCAAACAAAGCTAATTGAATCATATGAAAGTCAAACACATTCAAACAAAGCTAATTGAATCAAATGAAAGTCAAACACATTCAATCAAAGCTATTTGAATCAAATGAGAGTCAAATACATTCAAACAAAGCTAATTAAATCAAATAAAAGTCAAATACATTCAAACAAAGCAAATTAAATCAAATAAAAGTCAAATACATTCTACAAAGCTAATTGAATCAAATGAAAGTCAAACACATTTAAACAAAGCTATTGGAATCAAATAAAAGTCAAATACATTCTACAAAGCTAATTGAATCAAATGAATATCAAACACATTCAAACAAAGCTATTTGAATCAAATGAGAGTCAAATACATTCAAACAAAGCTAATTAAATCAAATAAAAGTCAAATACATTCTACAAAGCTAATTGAATCAAATGAAAGTCAAACACATTTCAAACAAAGCTAATTGAATCAAATAAAAGTCAAATATATTCTACAAAGCTAATTGAATCAAATGAAAGTCAAACACATTCAAACAAAGCTATTTGAATCAAATGAAAGTCAAATACATTCTATAAAGCTAATTGAATCAAATGAAAGTCAAACACATTAAAACAAAGCTATTTGAATCAAATGAGAGTCAAATAAATTCAAACAAAGCTAATTTAATCAAATAAAAGTAAAATACATTCTACAAAGCTAATTGAATCAAATGAAAGTCAAACACATTCAAACAAAGCTTTTTAATTTAAATGAAAGTCAAATACATTCTACAAAAGCTAATTGAATCAAAATGAAAGTCAAACACATTCAAACAAAGTTATTTTATTCAAATGAAAGTTAAATACATTCTACAATGCTAATTGAATTAAATGAAAGTCAAAACACATTCAAGCAAAGCTAAATGAATCAAATGAAAGTTAAACACTTTCAAACAAAGCTAATTGAATCAAATGAAAGTCAAATATATTCTACAAAGCTAATTGAATCAAATGAAAGTCAATCACATTCAAATAAAGCTATTTGAATCAAATGAAAGTCAAATACATTCTACATAGCTATTTTGAATCAAATGAAAGTCAAATACATTCTACAAAGCTATTTGAATCAAATGAGAGTCAAATACATTCAAACAAAGCAAATTAAATCAAATAAAAGTCGAATACATTCAACAAAGCTATTTGAATCAAATGATAGTTAAACACATTCAAACAAAGCTATTTGAATGAAATAAAAGTCATATACATTCTACAAAGCTAATTGAATCAAATGAAAGTCAAGCACATTCAAACAAAGCTTTTTAATTTAAAATGAAAGTCAAATACATTCTACAAAGCTAATTGAATCAAATGAAAGTCAAACACATTCAAACAAAGCTATTTGAATCAAATGAAAGTCAAATACATTCTACAATGCTAATTGAATCAAATGAAAGTCAAACACATTCAAACAAAGTTTTTTGATTCAAATGAAAGTAAATACATTCTACAAAGCTAATTGAATTAAATGAAAGTCAAACACATTCAAGCAAAGCTAAATGAATCAAATGAAAGTCAAACACGTTCAAACAAAGCTATTTGAATCAAATGAAAGTCAAATAAATTCAAACAATGCTAATTTAATCAAATAAAGTAAAATACATTCTACAAAGCTAATTGAATCAAATGAAAGTCAAACACATTTCAAACAAAGCTTTTTAATTTAAATGAAAGTCAAATACATTCTACAAAGCTAATTGAATCAAATGAAAGTCAAACACATTCAAACAAAGTTATTTTATTCAAATGAAAGTTAAATACATTCTACAATGCTAATTGAATTAAATGAAAGTCAAACACATTCAAGCAAAGCTAAATGAATCAAATGAAAGTCAAACACTTTCAAACAAAGCTAATTGAATCAAATGAAAAGTCAAATATATTCTATAAAGCTAATTGAATCAAATGAAAGTCAAATCACATTCAAACAAAGCTATTTGAATCAAATGAAAGTCAAATACATTCTACATAGCTATTTGAATCAAATGAAAGTCAAATACATTCTACAAAGCTATTTGAATCAAATGAGAGACAAAAACATTCAAACAAAGCAAATTAAATCAAATAAGAGTCGAATACATTCAACAAAGCTAATTGAAATCAAAATGATAGTCAAATACATTCTACAAAGCAAATTGAATTAAATGAAATTCAAACACATTCAAACAAAGCTATTTGAATCAAATGAAAGTCAAATTCATTGTACAAAGCTAATTGAATAAAATGAAAGTCAAACACATTCAAACTAAGCTATTTGAAATCAAATGAAAGTCAAATACATTCTACAAAGCTAATTGAATTAAATGAAAGTCAAACACATTCAAAACAAAGCTAAATGAATTAAATAAAGTTAAAACACATTCAAACAAAGCTAATTGAATCATATGAAAGTTAAACACATTCAAACAAAGCTAATTGAATCAAATGAAAAGTCAAGACATTCAATCAAAGCTATTTGAATCAAATGAGAGTCAAATACATTCAAACAAAGGTAATTAAATCAAATAAAAGTCAAATACATTCAAACAAAGCAAATTAAATCGAATAAAAAGTCAAATACATTCTACAAAGATAATTGAAATCAAATGAAAGTCAAACACATTTAAACAAAGCTATTGGAATCAAATAAAAGTCAAATACATTCTACAAAGCTAATTGAATCAAATGAATGTCAAACACATTCAAACAAAGCTATTTGAATCAAATGAGAGTCAAATACATTCAAACAAAGCAAATTAAATCAAATAAAAGTCAAATACATTCTACAAAGCAAATTGAATGAAATGAAAGTTAAACACATTCAAACAAAGCTAATTGAATCGAATGAAAGTCAAATATATTCTACAAAGCTAATTGAATCAAATGAAAGTCAAACACATTCAAACAAAGCTATTTGAATCAAATGAAAGTCAAATACATTCTACAAAGCTAATTGAATCAAATGAAAGTCAAACACATTCAAACAAAGCTATTTGAATCAAATGAGAGTGAAATAAATTCAAACAAAGCTAATTTAATCAAATAAAAGTAAAATACATTCTACAAAGCTAATTGAATCAAATGAAAGTCAAAACTCATTCAAACAAAAGCTTTTTAAGTTTAAATGAAAGTCAAATACATTCTAACAAAGCTAATTGAATCAAATGAAAGTCAAACAAGCATTCAAACAAAGCTATTTGAATCAAATGAAAGTCAAATACATTCTACAAAGCTAATTGAATCAAATGAAAGTCAAACACATTCAAACAAACTATTTTAATCAAATGAAAGTCAAAAACATTTAAAAAGTAATGAATCAAATGAAAGTCAAACACATTCAAACAAAGTTTTTTATTCAAATGAAAGTTAAATACATTCTACAATGCTAATTGAATTAAATGAAAGTCAAACACATTCAAGCAAAGCTAAATGAATCAAATGAAAGTCAAACACTTTAAAACAAAGCTAATTGAATTAAATGAAAGTCAAATATATCTACAAAGCTAATTGAATCAAATGAAAGTCAATCACATTCAAACATAGCTATTTGAATCAAATGAAAGTCAAATACATTCTACATAGCTAATTTGAATCAAATGAAAGTCAAATACATTCTACAAAGCTATTTGAATCAAATGAGTAAAAATACATTCAAACAAAGCAAATTAAATCAAATAAAAGTCAAATACATTCTACAAAGCTAATTGAATCAATGAAAGTCAAACACATTTAACAAAGCTATTGATCAAATAAAAGTGAAATACATTCTACAAAAGCTAATTAAATCATAGAAAGTCAAACACATTCAAACAAAGCTTTTTAAATCAAATGAATGTAAAACACATAAAAAAAAAAGTTAATTTAAATGAAAGTCAAACACATTCAAACAAAGCTATATAAATCAAATGAAAGTGAAAGCATTCTACAAAGCAATTGAATCAAATGAAAATCAAACACATTCAAACAAAGCTATTTGAATCAAATGAAAGTCAAAATTCATTGTACAAAGCTAATTGAAACAAATGAAAGTCAAACACAGTCAAACAAAGTTTTTTGAGTCCAATGAAAGTCAAATACATTCTACAAAGCTAATTGAATCCAATGAAAGTCAAACACATTCAAAGAAAGCTATTTGAATCAAATGAAAGTCAAATATATATTCTACAAAGCTAATTGAATTAAATGAAAGTCAAACACATTCAAACAAAGCTAAATGAATCAAATGAAAGTTAAACACATTCAAACAAAGCTAATTGAATCATATGAAAGTCAAACACATTCAAACAAAGCTAATTGAATCAAATGAAGGTCAAACAAACATTCAATCAAAGCAAATTTGAACAATGAATCAAATGAAGTCAAATACATTCAAACAAAGCTAATTAAATCAAATAAAAAGTCAAATAACAATTTCAAAAACAAAGCAATATTAAATCAAATAAAAGTCAAATACATTCTACAAAGCTAATTGAATCAAATGAAAGTCAAAACACATTTAAACAAAGCTATTGGAAATCAAATTAAAAAGTCAAAAGACATTCTACAAAGCTAATTGAATCAAATGAATGTCAAACACATTCAAACAAAGCTATTTGAATCAAATGAGAGTCAAATACATTCAACAAAGCTAATAATAAAATCAAATAAAAAAGTCAAAAAAAAATACATTCGACAAAGCTAATTGAATCAATTGAAAGTCAAAACACATTCAAACAAAGCTAATTGAATCAAATGAAAGTCAAATAGCTAATTGAATCAAATGAAAGTCAAACACATTCAAACAAAGCTATTTGAATAAATGAAAGTCAAATCATTCTACCAAGCTAATTGAATCAAATGAAAGTCAAACACATTCAAACAAAGCTATTTGAATCAAATGAGAGTGAAATATATTCAAACAAACCTAATTTAATCAAATAAAAGTAAAATACATTCTACAAAGATAATTGAATCAAATGAAAGTCAAACACATTCAAACAAAGCTTTTTAATTTAAATGAAAGTCAAATACATTCTACAAAGCTAATTGAATAAAATGAAAGTCAAACACATTCAAACAAAGCTATTTGAATCAAATGAAAGTCAAATACATTCTACAAAGCTTATTGAATCAAATAAAAGTCAAACACATTCAAACAAAGTTATTTGATTCAAATGAAAGTTAAATACATTCTACAAAGCTAATTGAATTAAATGAAAGTCAAACACATTCAAAGCAAAGCTAAATGAATTCAAATGAAAGTCAAACACTTTCAAACAAAGCTAATTGAATCAAATGAAAGTCAAATACATTCTACAAAGCTAATTGAATCAAATGAAAGTCAAACACTTTCAAACAATGCTACTTGAATCAAATGAAAGTCAAATACATTCTACAAAGCTAATTGAATTAAAAGAAAGTCAAACACCATTCAAAACAAAGCTATTTGAATCAATGAAAGTCAAACACATTCAAACAAAGCTATTTGAATCAAATGAAAGTCAAATACATTCTACAAAGCTATTTGAATCAAATGAAAGTCAAACACATTCAAACAAAGCTATTTGAATCAAATGAAAGTCAAATACATTCTACAAAGCTATTTGAATCAAATGAAAGTAAAATACATTCTACAAATCTATTTGAATCAAATGAGTAAAATAACATTCAAACAAAGCAAATTAAATCAAATAAAAGTCAAATACATTCTACAAAGCTAATTGAATCAATTGAAAGTCAAAACACATTCAAACAAAGCTATATAAATCAAATGAAAGTGAAATGCATTACACCAAAGCAAATTGAATCAAATGAAATTCAAACACATTCAAACAAAGCTATTTGAATCAAATGAAAGTTAAATTCATTGTACAAAACTAATTGAATAAAATGAAAGTCAAACACATTCAAACAAAGCTATTTGAATCAAATGAAAGTCAAATACATTCTACAAAGCTAATTGAATTAAATAAAAGTCAAACACATTCAAACAAAGCTAAATGAATTAAATAAAGTTAAACACATTCAAACAAAGCTAATTGAATCATATGAAAGTCAAACACATTCAAACAAAGCTAATTGAATCAAATGAAAGTCAAAACACATTCAATCAAAGCTATTTGAATCAAATGAAAGTCAAATACATTCAAACAAAGCTAATTAAATCAAATAAAAGTCAAATACATTCAAACAAAGCAATTAAATCAAATAAAAGTCAAATACATTCTACAAAGCTATTTGAATCAAATGAAAGTCAAACACATTCAAACAAAGCTATTTGAATCAAATGAAAATCAAATACATTCTACAAAGCTATTTGAATCAAATGAAAGTCAAATACATTCTACAAATCTATTTGAATCAAATGAGTCAAATACATTCAAACAAAACAAATTAAATCAAATAAAAGTCAAATACATTCTACAAAGCTAATTGAATCAATTGAAAGTCAAACACATTTAAACAAAGCTATTGGAATCAAATAAAAGTCAAATACATTCTACAAAGCTAATTGAATCAAATGAAAGTCAAAAACATTCAAACAAAGCTATTTGAATCAAAATGAGAGTCATATACATTCTACAAAGCTAATTGAATAATATGAAAGTCAAACACATTCAAACAAAGCCTTTTAAATCAAATGAATGTCAAAAACATTAAAAAAAAAAGCTTTTTAATTTAAATGAAAGTCAAACACATTCAAACAAAGCTATATAAATCAAATGAAAGTGAAATGCATTCTACAAAGCAAATTGAATCAAATAAAATTCAAACACATTCAAACAAAGCTATTTGAATCAAATGAAAGTCAAATTCATTGTACAAAGCTAATTGAAACAAATGAAAGTCAAACACAGTCAAACAAAGTTATTTGAGTCAAATAAAAGTCAAATACATTCTACAAAGCTAATTGAATCAAATGAAAGTCAAACACATTCAAAGAAAGCTATTTGAATCAAATGAAAGTCAAATACATTCTACAAAGCTTATTGAATTAAATGAAAGTCAAACACATTCAAACAAAGCTAAATGAATCTAATAAAGTTAAACACATTCAAACAAAGCTAATTGAATCATATGAAAGTCAAACACATTCAAACAAAGCTAATTGAGTCAAATGAAAGTCAAACACATTCAATCAAAGCTATTTGAATCAAATGAGAGTCAAATACATTCAAACAAAGCTAATTAATCAAATAAAAGTTAAATACATTCAAATAAAGCAAATTAAATCAACTAAAAGTCAAATACATTCTACAAAGCTAATTGAATCAAATGAAATTCAAACACATTTAAACAAAGCTATTGGAATCAAATAAAAGTCAAATACATTCTACAAAGCTAATTGAATCAAATGAATGTCAAACACATTCAAACAAAGCTATTTGAATCAAATGAGAGTCAAATACATTCAAACAAAGCTAATAAAATCAAATAAAAGTCAAATACATTCGACAAAGCTAATTGAATCAAATGAAAGTCAAACACATTCAAACAAGCTAATTGAATCAAATGAAAGTCATTCTACAAAGCTAATTGAATCAAATGAAAGTCAAACACATTCAAACAAAGCTATTGAATCAAATGAAAGTCAAATACATTCTACAAAGCTAATTGAATCAAATGAAAGTCAAACACATTCAAACAAAGCTATTTGAATCAAATGAAGTGAAATAAATTCAAACAAAGCTAATTTAACCAAATAAAAGTAAAATACATTCTACAAAGCTAATTGAATCAAATGAAAGTCAAACACATTCAATCAAAGCTTTTTTAATTTAAATGAAAGTCAAATACATTCTACAAATCTAATTTGAATCAAATGAAAGTCAAACACATTCAAAACAAAGCTATTTGAATCAAATGAAAGTCAAATACATTCAAAAGCTAATTGAATCAAATAAAGTCAAACACATTCAAACAAAGTTATTTGATTCAAATGAAAGTCAAAGACATTCTACAAAGCTAATTGAATTAAATGAAAGTCAAACACATTCAAACAAAGCTATTTGAATCAAATGAAAGTCAAATACATTCTACAAAGCTAATTGAATCAAATGAAAGTCAAACACATTCAAACAAAGTTATTTTATTCAAATGAAAGTTAAATACATTCTACAATGCTAATTGAATTAAATGAAAGTCAAACACATTCAAGCAAAGCTAAATGAATCAAATGAAAGTCAAACACTTTCAAACAAAGCTAATTGAATCAAATGAAAGTCAAATATATTCTACAAAGCTAATTGAATCAAATGAAAGTCAATCACATTCAAACAAAGCTATTTGAATCAAAAGAAAGTCAAATACATTCTACATAGCTATTTGAATCAAATGAAAGTCAAATACATTCTACAAAGCTATTTGAATCAAATGAGAGTCAAATACATTCAAACAAAGCAAATTAAATCAAATCAGAGTCGAATACATTCAACAAAGCTAATTGAATCAAATGATAGTTAAACACATTCAAACAAAGCTATTTGAATGAAATAAAAGTCATATACATTCTACAAAGCTAATTGAATCAAATGAAAGTCAACCACATTCAAACAAAGCTTTTTAATTTAAATGAAAGTCAAATACATTCTACAAAGCTAATTGAATCAAATGAAAGTTGAAAACACATTCAAACAAAGCTATTTGAATCAAATGAAAGTCAAATACATTCTACAAAGCTAATTGAATCAAATGAAAGTCAAACACATTCAAACAAAGCTAAATGAATCAAATAAAGTTAAACACATTCAAACAAAGCTAATTGAATCATATGAAAGTCAAACACATTCAAACAAAGCTAATTGAATCAAATGAAAGTCAAACACATTCAATCAAAGCTATTTGAATCAAATGAGAGTCAAATTCATTCAAACAAAGCTAATTAAATCAAATAAAAGTCAAATACATTCAAACAAAGCAAATTAAATCAAATAAAAGTCAAATACATTCTACAAAGCTAATTGAATCAAATGAAAGTCAAACACATGTAAACAAAGCTATTGGAATCAAATAAAAGTCAAATACATTCTACAAAGCTAATTGAATCAAATGAATGTCAAACACATTCAAACAAAGCTATTTGAATCAAATGAGAGTCAAATACATTCAAACAAAGCTAATTAAATCAAATAAAAGTCAAATACATTCTACAAAGCTAATTGAATCAAATGAAAGTCAAACACATTCAAACAAAGTTATTTGATTCAAATGAAAGTTAAATACATTCTACAAAGCTAATTGAATTACTTGAAAGTCAAACACATTCAATCAAAGCTATTTGAATCAAATGAGAGTCAAATACATTCAAACAAAGCTAATTAAATCAAATAAAAGTTAAATACATTCAAACAAAGCAAATTAAATCAAATAAAAGTCAAATACATTCTACAAAGCTAATTGAATCAAATGAAATTCAAACACATTTAAACAAAGCTATTGGAATCAAATAAAAGTCAAATACATTCTACAAAGCTAATTGAATCAAATGAATGTCAAACACATTCAAACAAATCTATTTGAATCAAATGAGAGTCAAATACATTCAAACAAAGCAAATTAAATTAAATAAGAGTCGAATAAATTAAACAAAGCTAATTGAATCAAATGATTGTTAAACACATTCAAACAAAGCTATTTGAATGAAATAAAAGTCATGTACATTATACAAAGCTAATTGAATCAAAAGAAAGTCAAACATATTCAAACAAAGCTATTTGAATCAAATGAGAGTCATATACATTCTACAAAGCTAATTGAATAATATGAAAGTCAAACACATTCAAACAAAGCCTTTAAAATCAAATGAATGTCAAACACATTAAAAAAAAGCTTTTTAATTTAAATGAAAGTCAAACACATTCAAACAAAGCTATATAAATCAAATGAAAGTGAAATGCATTCTACAAAGTAAATTGAATCAAATGAAATTCAAACACATTCAAACAAAGCTATTTGAATCAAATGAAAGTCAAATTCATTGTACAAATCTAATTAAATAAAATGAAAGTCAAACACATTCAAACAAAGCTATTTGAATCAAATGAAAGTCAAATACATTCTACAAAGCTAATTGAATTAAATGAAAGTGAAACACATTCAAACAAAGCTAAATGAATCAAATAAAGTTAAACACATTCAAACAAAGCTAATTGAATCAAATGAAAGTCAAACACATTCAATCAAAGCTATTTGAATCAAATGAAAGTCAAATACATTCTACAAAGCTAATTGAATCAAATGAAAGTCAATCACATTCAAACAAAGCTATTTGAATCAAATGAAAGTCAAACACATTCAAACAAAGCTAATTGAATCATATGAAAGTCAAACACATTCAAACAAACCTAATTGAATCAAATGAAAGTCAAATACATTCTACAAAAGTAATTGAATCAAATGAAAGTTAATCACATTCAAACAAAGCTATTTAAATCAAATGAAAGTCAAACACATTCGAACAAAGCTAATTGAATCAAATGAAAGTCAAACACATTCAAACAAAGCTTTCGAATCAAATGAAAGTCAAATATATTCTACAAAGCTAATTGAATCAAATGAAAGTCAAACACATTCAAACAAAGCTATTTGAATCAAATGAAAGTCAAATACATTCTACAAAGCTAATTGAATCAAATGAAAGTCAAACACATTCAAACAAAGCTATTTGAATCAAATGAGAGTGAAATAAATTCAAACAAAGCTAATTTAATCAAATAAAAGTAAAATACATTCTACAAAGCTAATTGAATCAAATGATAGTCAAACACATTCAAACAAAGCTTTTTAATTTAAATGAAAGTCAAATACATTCTACAAAGCTAATTGAATCAAACGAAAGTCAAACACATTCAAACAAAGCTATTTGAATCAAATGAAAGTCAAATACATTCTACAAAGCTAATTGAATCAAATGAAAGTCAAACACATTCAAACAAAGTTATATGATTCAAATGAAAGTTAAATACATTCTAAAAAGCTAATTGAATTAAATGAAAGTCAAACACATTCAAGTAAAGCTAAATGAATCAAATGTAAGTCAAACCCTTTCAAACAAAGCTAATTGAATCATATGAAAGTCAAATATATTCTACAAAGCTAATTGATTCAAATGAAAGTCAATCACATTCAAACAAAGCTATTTGAATCAAATGAAAGTCAAATACATTCTACAAAGCTATTTGAATCAAATGAGAGTCAAATACATTCAAATAAAGCAAATTAAATCAAATAAGAGTCTAATACATTCAACAAAGCTAATTGAATCAAATGATAGTTAAACACATTCAAACAAAGCTATTTGAATCAAATGAAAGTGAAATGCATTCTACAAAGCAAATTGAATCAAATGAAATTCAAACACATTCAATTAAAGCTATTTAAATCAAATGAAAGTCAAATTCATTGTACAAATCTAATTAAATAAAATGAAAGTCAAACACATTCAAACAAACCTATTTGAATCAAATGAAAGTCAAATACATTCTACAAAGCTAATTGAATTAAATGAAAGTCAAACACATACAAACAAAGCTAAATGAATCAAATAAATTTAAACACATTCAAATAAAGCTAATTGAATCATATGAAAGTCAAACACATTCAAACAAAGCTAATTGAATCAAATGAAAGTCAAACAACACATTCAATCAAAGCTATTTGAATCAAATGAAAGACAAATATATTCTACAAAACTAATTGAATCAAATGAAAGTCAATCACATTCAAACAAAGCTATTTGAATCAAATGAAAGTCAAACACATTCAAACAAAGCTAATGGAATCATATAAAGTCAAACACATTCAAACAAACCTAATTGAATCAAATGAAAATCAAACATATTCAATCAAAGCTATTTAAATTAAATGAAAGTCAAATACATTCTACAAAACTAATTGAATCAAATGAAAGTTAATCACATTTAAACAAAGCTATTTAAATCAAATGAAAGTCAAACATATTCGAACAAAGCTAATTGAATCAAATGAAAGTCAAACACATTCAAACAAAGCTTTCGAATCAAATGAAAGTCAAATATATTCTACAAAGCTAATTGAATCAAATGAAAGTCAAACACATTCAAACAAAGCTATTTGAATCAAATGAAAGTCAAACACATTCAAACAAAAATTTTGAATCAAATGAAAGTCAAATACATTCAACAAAGCTAATTGAATCAAATGAAAGTCAAACACATTCAAATAAAGCTATTTGAATCAAATGAAAGTCAAATACATTCTACAAAGCTAATTGAATCAAATGAAAGTCAAACACATTCAAACAAAGCTGTTTGAATCAAATGAGAGTGAAGTAAATTCAAACAAAGCTAATTGAATCAAATAAAAGTAAAATACATTCTACAAAGCTAATTGAATCAAATGAAAGTCAAACACATTCAAACAAAGCTTTTTAATTTAAATGAAAGTCAAATACATTCTACAAAGCTAATTGAATCAAATGAAAGTACAACACATTCAAACAAAGCTGTTTGAATCAAATGAGAGTGAAGTAAATTCAAACAAAGCTAATTGAATCAAATAAAAGTAAAATACATTCTACAAAGCTAATTGAATGAAATGAAAGTCAAACACATTCAAACAAAGCTTTTTAATTTAAATGAAAGTCAAATACATTCTACAAAGCTAATTGAATCAAATGAAAGTCAAACACATTCAAACAAAGTTATTTGATTCAAATGAAAGTTAAATACATTCTACAAAGCTAATTGAATTAAATGAAAGTCAAACACATTCAAGCAAAGCTAAATGAATCAAATGAAAGTCAAACACTTTCAAACAAAGCTAATTGAATCATATGAAAGTCAAATATATCCTACAAAGCTAATTGAATCAAATGAAAGTCAATCACATTCAAACAAAGCTATTTGAATCAAATGAAAGTCAAATACATTCTACATAGCTATTTGAATCAAATGAAAGTCAAATACATTCTACAAAGTTATTTGAATCAAATGAGAGTCAAATACATTCAAACAAAGCAAATTAAATCAAATAAGAGTCGAATACATTCAACAAAGCTAATTGAATCAAATGATAGTTAAACACATTCAAACAAAGCTATTTGAATCAAATGAAAGTGAAATGCATTCTACAAAGCAAATTGAATCAAATGAAATTTACACATATTCAAACAAAGCTATTTGAATCAAATGAAAGTCAAACACATTCAATCAAAGCTATTTGAATCAAATAAAAGTCAAATACATTCTACAAAGCTAATTTAATCAAATGAAAGTCAATCACATTCAAACAAAGCTATTTGAATTAAATGAAAGTCAAATACATTCTACAAAGCTAATTGAATAAAATGAAAGTCAAATACATTCTACAAAGCTATTTGAATCAAATGAGAGTCAAATACATTCAAACAAAGCAAATTAAATCAAATAAGAGTCGAATACATTCAACAAACCTATTTGAATCAAATGATAGTTAAACACATTCAAACAAAGCTATTTGAATGAAATAAAAGTCATATACATTCTACAAAGCTAATTGAATCAAATGAAAGTCAAACATATTCAAACAAAGCTATTTGAATCAAATGAGAGTCATATACATTCTACAAAGCTAATTAAATAATATGAAAGTAAAACACATTCAAACAAAGCCATTTAAATCAAATGAATGTCAAACACATTAAAAAAAAGCTTTTTAATTTAAATGAAAGTCAAACACATTCAAACAAAGCTATATAAATCAAATGAACGTGAAATGCATTCTATAAAGCAAATTGAATCAAACGAAATTCAAACACATTCAAACAAAGCTATTTGAATCAAATGAAAGTCAAATTCATTGTACAAAGCTAATGGAATAAAATGAAAGTCAAACACATTCAAACAAAGCTATTTGAATCAAATGAAAGTCAAACACATTTTACAAAGCTAATTGAATTAAATGAAAGTCAAACACATTCAAACAAAGCTAAATGAATCAAATAAAGTTAAACACATTCAAACAAAGCTAATTGAATCAAATGAAAGTCAAAGACATTCAATCAAAGCTCTTTGAATCAAATGAAAGTCAAACACATTCAATCAAAGCTATTTGAATCAAATGAAAGTCAAATACATTCTACAAAGCTAATTGAATCAAATGAAAGTCAATCACATTCAAACAAAGCTATTTGAATCAAATGAAAGTCAAACACATTCAAATAAAGCTAATTGAATCATATGAAAGTCAAACACATTTAAACAAACCTAATTGAATCAAATGAAAGTCAAACACATTCAAACAAAGCTATTTGAATAAAATGAAAGTCAAATACATTCTACAAAGCTAATTGAATCAAATGAAAGTCAAAAACATTCAAACAAAGCTAATTCAATCAAATGATCAAACACCTTCAATCAAAGCTATTTGAATCAAATGAAAGTCAAATACATTCTACAAAACTAATTGAATCAAATGAAAGTCAAACACATTCAAGCAAAGCTAAATGAATCAAATAAAAGTCAAACACTTTCAAACAAAGCTAATTGAATCATATGAAAGTCAAATATATCCTACAAAGCTAATTGAATCAAATGAAAGTCAATCACATTCAAACAAAGCTATTTGAATCAAATGAAAGTCAAATACATTCTACATAGCTATTTGAATCAAATGAAAGTCAAATACATTCTACAAAGCTATTTGAATCAAATGAGAGTCAAATACATTCAAACAAAGCAAATTAAATCAAATAAGAGTCGAATACATTCAACAAAGCTAATTAAATCAAATGATAGTTAAACACATTCAAACAAAGCTATTTGAATCAAATCAAAGTGAAATGCATTCTACAAAGCAAATTGAATCAAATGAAATTTACACATATTCAAACAAAGCTATTTGAATCAAATGAAAGTCAAACACATTCAATCAAAGCTATTTGAATCAAATGAAAGTCAAATACATTCTACAAAGCTAATTTAATCAAATGAAAGTCAATCACATTCAAACAAAGCTATTTGAATTAAATGAAAGTCAAATACATTCTACAAAGCTAATTAAATAAAATGAAAGTCAAATACATTCTACAAAGCTATTTGAATCAAATGAGAGTCAAATACATTCAAACAATGCAAATTAAATCAAATAAGAGTCGAATACATTCAACAAAGCTATTTGAATCAAATGATAGTTAAACACATTCAAACAAAGCTATTTGAATGAAATAAAAGTCATATACATTCTACAAAGCTAATTGAATCAAATGAAAGTCAAACATATTCAAACAAAGCTATTTGAATCAAATGAGAGTCATATACATTCTACAAAGCTAATTAAATAATATGAAAGTAAAACACATTCAAACAAAGCCATTTAAATCAAATGAATGTCAAACACATTAAAAAAAAGCTTTTTAATTTAAATGAAAGTCAAACACATTCAAACAAAGCTATATAAATCAAATGAACGTGAAATGCATTCTACAAAGCAAATTGAATCAAACGAAATTCAAACACATTCAAACAAAGCTATTTGAATCAAATGAAAGTCAAATTCATTGTACAAAGCTAATGGAATAAAATGAAAGTCAAACACATTCAAACAAAGCTATTTGAATCAAATGAAAGTCAAACACATTCTACAAAGCTAATTGAATTAAATGAAAGTCAAACACATTCAAACAAAGCTAAATGAATCAAATAAAGTTAAACACATTCAAACATTTCTAATTGAATCAAATGAAAGTCAAAGACATTCAATCAAAGCTCTTTGAATCAAATGAAAGTCAAACACATTCAACCAAAGCTATTTGAATCAAATGAAAGTCAAATACATTCTACAAATCTAATTGAATCAAATGAAAGTCAATCACATTCAAACAAAGCTATTTGAATCAAATGAAAGTCAAACACATTCAAATAAAGCTAATTGAATCATATGAAAGTCAAACACATTTAAACAAACCTAATTGAATCAAATGAAAGTCAAACACATTCAAACAAAGCTATTTGAATAAAATGAAAGTCAAATACATTCTACAAAGCTAATTGAATCAAATGAAAGTAAAAAACATTCAAACAAAGCTAATTGAATCAAATGATCAAACACCTTTAATCAAAGCTATTTGAATCAAATGAAAGTCAAATACATTCTACAAAACTAATTGAATCAAATGAAAGTCAAACACATTCAAACAAACCTAATTGAATCAAATGAAAATCAAACATATTCAATCAAAGCTATTTGAATCAAATGAAAGTCAAATACTTCTACAAAACTAATTGAATCAAATGAAAGTTAATCACATTCAAACAAAGCTATTTAAATCAAATGAAAGTCAAACACATTCGAACAAAGCTAATTGAATCAAATGAAAGTCAAACACATTCAAACAAAGCTTTCGAATCAAAAGAAAGTCAAATATATTCTACAAAGCTAATCTAATCAAATGAAAGTCAAACACATTCAAACAAAGCTATTTGAATCAAATGAAAGTCAAATACGTTCTACAAAGCTAATTGAATCAAATGAAAGTCAAACACATTCAAACAAAGCTAGTAGAATCAAATGAGAGTGAAATAAATTGAAACAAAGCTAATTTAATCAAATAAAAGTAAAATACATTCTACAAAGCTAATTGAATCAAATGAAAGTCAAACACATTCAAACAAAGCTTTTTAATTTAAATGAAATTCAAATACATTCTACAAAGCTAATTAAATCAAATGAAAATCAAACACATTCAAACAAAGCTATTTGAATCAAATGAAAGAAAAATACATTCTACAAAGCTAATTGAATGAAATGAAAGTCAAACACATTCAAACAAAGTTATTTGAATCAAATGAAAGTCAAATACATTCTACATAGCTATTTGAATCAAATGAAAGTCAAATACATTCTACAAAGCTATTTGAATCAAATGATAGTCAAATACATTCAAACAAAGCAAATTAAATCAAATAAGAGTCGAATACATTCAACAAAGCTAATTGAATCAAATGATAGTTAAACACATTCAAACAAAGCTATTTGAATGAAATAAAACTCATATACATTCTACAAAGCTAATTGAATCAAATGAAATTTACACATATTCAAACAAAGCTATTTGAATCAAATGAAAGTCAAACACATTCAATCAAAGCTATTTGAATCTAATGAAAGTCAAATACATTCTACAAAGCTAATTTAATCTAATGAAAGTCAATCACATTCAAACAAATCTATTTGAATCAAATGAAAGTCAAATACATTCTACAAAGCTATTTGAATCAAATGAGAGTCAAATACATTCAAAAAAAGCAAATTAAATCAAATAAGAGTGGAATTCATTCAACAAAGCTAATTGAATCAAATGATAGTTAAACACATTCAAACAAAGATATTTGAATGAAATTAAAGTCATATACATTCTACAAAGCTAATTGAACCAAATGAAAGTCAAACACATTCAAACAAAGCCTTTTAAATCAAATGAATGTCAAACACATTAAAAAAAAAGCTTTTTAATTTAAATGAAAGTCAAACACATTCAAACAAAGCTATATAAATCAAATGAAAGTGAAATGCATTCTACAAAGCAAATTGAATCAAATGAAATTCAAACACATTCAAACAAAGCTATTTGAATCAAATGAAAGTCAAATTCATTGTACAAAGCTAATTGAATAAAATGAAAGTCAAACACATTCAAACAAAGCTATTTGAATCAAATGAAAGTCAAATACATTCTACAAAGCTAATTGAATTAAATGAAAGTAAAACACATTCAAACAAAGCTAAATGAATCAAATAAAGTTAAACACATTCAAACACAGCTAATTGAATCATATGAAAGTCAAACACATTCAAACAAAGCTAATTGAATCAAATGTGATCCAAAGTGGGCATCTAATGAACCTGTTGCTTTAGTCTTAGAGACTCTTGGGTTTTTCCCATTCACAAAGAAGGGTGAAATTCTATGCTGCATTTCATGGGAAGATTGAAGATTGGTACACGGTTGGCTAGCATCACATTTTGGACGCATTTCATGACTATTTTGGGCGTGTGGATCCTAGGCCATTTACTATCTATTATTAACTTATGTGCTAGTTAATGTTGCTGAAATAATGCCAAGAATCTAGCTCTTGGCCGGTTGTAATGGGGGGGTTATCAATAGGCTTTATTATGCTTTCATTACTTAGCTTAAATCAAGGCTTAAATCAAGGAGGAAACCATTGGCTGTTGGCCTTTCATTCTTGGACGGTTTCCTTGGCTTTTGGTGTGCTTTTGCTGCTCCTTTCCTCTATAAAAGGGAGAGCAAAACAGAAATTAAGAGGCAGTTTTGAGATTTGATAAAAAACCTTGTGTTTATAGCATTTTAACTTAGAGTTTGTCTCAAGTTCAAGTGTTCCCTTATTGCTTTGAGTGAGTCTTGAGTGATAAGCTTAGGAGAGATTGAGTGAGTCTTATCTCTGGCCTAAAACCCCAAAACTTTGAGTGTGTCCTTGAGTTTTGGCCCTTTTATCTTGTTCCATGATATTTGAGTATTCTAACTATAAGTATTTTTAAATCCATCAACCCATATCCGGGAGGGGGTATTTAGATTTACATCATCTGGTATCAGAGCCTAGTTAAGGGTTTTCTTAAAGAAAATCGAGTTTGAAGGCGTTTGGAGCAAAACGGCAGAATTCAATCAGTTTGGAGTTGCGGTTTGAGAAGGACATATCTCCTTCGTATTCTGTCCAAATCGAGTTATTTCTTTTTTGAATCTGGATATTTTTTTGCGTAGATTATTCACAAAAATTTTCAGATATTTTGGAATCTTTCTGCTAATAAACTGGGCAGGTTTTTCGCAGCAGCGCAGAAAAGAGGCAAAACCGGGAAGGCAGAATTCAATTGAAGATTTCTCCCTCATCCGAAAAGCTTTTGAGGAATTTCTTTTTTGCAAATTGGTTGTTTTGATCTGAATATTCTGAATTTGTAAGCCTTTGAGAGTCTAGAGGCAATTTTCGTTTTTCATTTTGTCTCTAATTTCGGCAGTTTTCATTGTACTTGTAATATCCAAGCAAAAATAGTGGAAATCATGTCTAGTGAGGAGCTTGCTAGAATGTTGCAAGTAATCACTGAAAAATTGGAGAATTTGGAGAAAAAAACAGAAGAGAGTGAAGTCTCTAGGGCACAACAAGATACTAGGATGGATGCCATATCTGATATGCTCCTTAAAGCCACTAGGAAAATAAATGAATTAGAGGAGGAGGATGAAAATAGTGGTAACAATTTTAGACAATTTGATGAAGATAGGGGTCTAAAAATTGATATGCATGAATTTGATGGAGGGCATGATTGTGAGGCTTTCTTAGATTGGGTTAGGCAAATTGAAACCGTTTTTGATTACAAGGGGTATGATGATAGGAAACGGTTCAAGTTGGCTGTCCTTAAACTCACTAAACTAGCTGCATTGTGGTATGAAAACCTCAAGTCAAATAGAAGAAGAGAAGGGAAAGATAAGATAGACTCGTGGGAAAAATTAAAAAAGAAAATGAGGGAAAAATGGGTAAGTAAAGAGTATGAACAAGATCAATACTTAAAATTAACCCACCTATCATAAGAAAACATGAGTGTGGAGGATTACATAAAAGAATTTGAAAGGTTAGGCTTGACTTGCGACTTGCAAGAAAAGGAGGCTTACAAAATTGCTAGATTTGTCAAGGGGTTGACCAAAGAAATTAATAGGAAAGTGGAAGTTACTCATTATGCCACTTTTAGTGATGTATGCAAACTAGCTTTGAAGTATGAGTCTCAACTTAAAGAAGAAAGGGAGAAAGAGAATCCCAAAACTTCTTCTTTCAAGAATACTTCGAAATTTACTCCTTTGAACTCTAAAGGGAGTACTTTTCAAAGTAAAACCTTTTCACCTAGCTCATCAAAAGGGAAAGAAAAACAAGTAGTTTCGCCTAGTGAGCTTTCAACTAGGAGAAAATGCTTCAAGTGTCATGGGAGAGGACATATTGCATCGGAATGTCCTAGTAAGAGTGTGTTAACAGCCTCTCAATGTGCTCTCATGGATGAGGAAGAAAAGGTCTATAACTTTGTGGCTCATGAGGAGGGTTGCGAGTTTGATGAAGAGTATGAGGAAGAGATTCAACCCGAAGATGAGTTCAACATGATGGTGGTTCGTAGAATCTTGTATAATGAACCCGAAATTGATCTTAAACAACGAAACAACTTGTTCCACACTAGATGCAAGATAGGAGAGAAGACTTGCAATGTGATTGTTGATAGTGGTGCCCAAACAGATGTTGTTTCATCCGAGGCTGTGAGTAAATTGAAGCTACCCACTAGAGACCATGGTGAACCTTACAAGCTCAATTGGTTGAATGATGGCACAAGCATTAGAGTCAAGAAGCAAGCATTGGTGTCTTATTCCATTGGAGGGTTCGAAGATGAGCGTTGGTGTGATATTCTTCCTATGGATGCGTGTCATTTGTTGCTTGGAAGACCGTGGCAGTTTGATCATGATTCGGAGCATAAAGGGAAAACTAATGTGTATATTGTAACTACCAAAAATGGTAGAAAAGTTAAGTTAGTGCCTTTACCTCCTAAAGTTGCTAAGAAAGAAAAAGAGAAAAGCAACTATCTTGTAACTTGTAATGAATATGAACGAATAATGAAAGAAATGGGGGGAGGGTATGCTTTGGTGGTAAGGACCAAAGATGATAATGGTACTACTTGTATTAACTCATCCATGCTAAATGAGTTATTAGAAGAGTACTAAGATGTGTTCCCCAATGACTTGCCCAAAGGCCTACCTCCAATTAGAGGCATTGAGCACGCCATTGACTTAATTCCAGGAGCACCTTTGCCCAACAAGGCTGCCTATAGGTGTAATCCGGAAGAGAGTAAGGAACTTGAAAAGCCAGTGAACGAATTACTTGAGAGAGTTTATGTGAGAGAAAGCCTTAGTCCTTGCGCGGTTCCAGCCCTCTTAGTACCAAAAAAAGATGGTACTTGGAGAATGTGTGTTGATAGTCGTTCCATTAACAATATAACGGTCAAATACCGTTTTCCTATGCCTCGATTGCAAGATATGTTAGATGAGTTGAGTGGTGCCTTAGTCTTTTCCAAAATAGATTTAAGGAGTGGGTACCATCAAATGAGAATTCGAGAGGGGGATGAGTGGAAGACGGCGTTCAAAACAAAACAAGGGTTGTATGAGTGGTTAGTGATGCCATTTGGGCTTTGCAACGCCCCAAGCTCCTTCATGAGATTGATGAATGAAGTTCTCCGTCCTTTTCTTAATGATTTTGTTGTTGTTTACTTAGATGACATTCTTGTGTATAGTAAAAACAATGATGATCATGTAATTCATTTGAGGAGATTGTTTGAAAAATTGAGGGAGGTGAAGTTGTATGGTAAGCTTGAAAAATGTGTATTCATGACTCCTAGTGTTGTATTCTTAGGATACATTGTAACAGGAGAGGGGGTTCATGTAGATCCGGAGAAGGTAAAAGCAGTCCAGTCTTGGTTGGCTCCAACCAATGTGCACGAAGTTAGAAGTTTTCATGGACTTGCCTCCTTCTATAGGCGGTTCATCAAAAACTTCTCTACCATCATGGCTCCAATCACCGAGTTGACCAAAAAGGGTGAGTTCGTATGGGAAGAAAATGCTCAACGAGCCTTTGAGAAGGTTAAACATATGCTTTGCAACGCTCCTATACTTGTGCTACCAGATTTCAACAAAGTGTTTGAGGTAGAGTGTGATGCAAGTGGGATTGGAATAGGTGCTGTTTTGATTCAAGAGAAGAAGCCCGTGAGTTACTTTAGTAAGAAGTTGAATGGGGCTAAGTTGAACTATTCCACTTATGACCGTGAGTTCTATGCCATAGTTAGAGCACTTGATCATTGGTCTCACTACCTTAGACCAAAACCATTTGTTCTTCATTTCGATCATGAGGCTCTGAAATTTATTCATGGGCAACAAAAACTCAACAAGAGACATGCTAAATGGGTGGAGTTTCTCCAATCATTTACCTTTAGCTCCAAGTACAAGGATGGAAAGAGTAATGTTGTGGCCGATGCATTGTCTCGTCGGAGCTACTTACTTTCCATGGTGGATGCTAAGATCTTGGGTTTTGAACAACTCAAGGAATGTTACATAAATGATCCCGACTTTGCTAGCGAGATAGAGAATCCTACCAAAGAGTTTGTGAGACAAGATGGCTACCTCTTTAAAGGTAACAAGCTATGTGTTCCGAAGAGTGGGGTTAGGGAGTTATTAGTGAGAGAAGTGCATGGTGGAGGTTTAGCCGGTCATTTTGGGATACAAAAGACTCTTGATATTCTAGGTGAACACTTCTATTGGCCTAGAATGATCAAGGATGTTACTCATGTTGTGGAGAGATGTGCTACTTGTCAAAAGGCTAAGGGACACTTCACAAAGGGTCTTTATACTCCGTTGCCAGTTCCGGATGCTCCATGGGAAAGTGTTAGCATGGATTTCATTGTTGGATTGCCTCGCACTCAAAGGGGAAGAGATAGCATCATGGTTGTTGTAGATAGATTCTCTAAAATGGCACACTTTGTAGCTTGTAATAAAACTGATGATGCCGTGAAAGTGGCCGAGCTGTACTTCAAGGAAATTGTCAAACTCCATGGCATTCCTCGAAGTATAGTATCTGATAGGGACTCCAAATTCCTTAGTCACTTTTGGAGAACCCTATGGAAACTTGTGGGTACCAAGTTACTATTTAGTACCTCTCATCATCCCCAAACCGATGGGAAAACCGAGGTCACTAATAGAACTTTGGGTACTTTGTTACGAGGTCTTGTGAGCAAAACGCAAAAAGATTAGGACATGAAATTAGCCCATGCGGAGTTTGCTTACAATAGAGCTCATTCCCTAACTACTTCCCGTTCTCCATTTGAAGTAGTTTATGGAGTGAACCCATTTGTGCCGATTGATCTTGTTCTTATGGTTAAGAGTGACATGGTAGAGAAAGATGCTAAAAAGAGGGTGGAAACCTTTCATAAAACCTGTGAGCAAGTGAAGAAAAGAATTGAGGAGATGAATAAAAAATACCAAGAGCGAGCCAATAAGAAACGCAAACAGCCTATTTTTCATCCCGGGGACTTGGTTTGGGTGCATTTGAGGAAGGAGAGGTTCCCTAAGCTTCGCAAAAACAAGCTTATGCCTCGTTCTGATGGTCCTCTTAAGGTTCTTGAGAGGGTGAACGATAGTGCTTACAAAATTGAGCTACCAGACAAATTGATGGGTGTTAGTGCGACTTTCAATGTAGGGGATTTATCACCATACTTTGATGATTCAAGTTTGAGGGAAAACTCTTTTGAAGAAGGGGGGAATGATCCAAAGTGGGCATCTAATGAACCTGTTGCTTTAGTCTTAGAGACTCTTGGGTTTTTCCCATTCACAAAGAAGGGTGAAATTCTATACTGCACTTCATGGGAAGATTGAAGATTGGTACACGGTTGGCTAGCATCACATTTTCGACGCATTTCATGCCTATTTTGGGCGTGTGGATCCTATGCCATTTACTATCTATTATTAACTTATGTGCTAGTTAATGTTGCTGAAATAATGCCAAGAATCTAGCTTTTGGCCGGTTATAATGGGGGGGTTATCAATAGGCTTTATTATGCTTTCATTACTTAGCTTAAATCAAGGCTTAAATCAAGGAGGAAACCATTGGCTGTTGGCCTTTCATTCTTGGACGGTTTCCTTGGCTTTTGGTGTGCTTTTGCTGCTCCTTTCCTCTATAAAAGGGAGAGCAAAACAGAAATTAAGAGGCAGTTTTGAGATTTGATAAAAAACCTTGTGTTTATAGCATTTTAACTTAGAGTTTGTCTCAAGTTCAAGTGTTCCCTTATTGCTTTGAGTGAGTCTTGAGTGATAAGCTTAGGAGAGATTGAGTGAGTCTTATCTCTGGCCTAAAACCCCAAAACTTTGAGTGTGTCCTTGAGTTTTGGCCCTTTTATCTTGTTCCATGATATTTGAGTATTCTAACTATAAGTATTTTTAAATCCATCAACCCATATTCGGGAGGGGGTATTTAGATTTACATCAAAATGAATGTCAAACACATTCAATCAAAGCTATTTGAATCAAATGAAAGTCAAATACATTCTACAAAGCTAATTGAATCAAATGAAAGTCAATCACATTCAAACAAAGCTATTTGAATCAAATGAAAGTCAAACACATTCAAACAAAGCTAATTGAATCATATGAAAGTCAAACAAATTCAAACAAACCTAATTGAATCAAATGAAAATCAAACATATTCAATTAAAGCTATTTGAATCAAATGAAAGTCAAATACATTCTACAAAACTAATTGAATCAAATGAAAGTTAATCACATTCAAACAAAGCTATTTAAATCAAATGAAAGTCAAACACATTCGAACAAAGCTAATTGAATCAAATGAAAGTCAAACACATTCAAACAAAGCTTTCGAATCAAATGAAAGTCAAACATATTCTACAAAGCTAATTGAATCAAATGAAAGTCAAACACATTCAAACAAAGCTATTTGAATCAAATGAAAGTCAAATACATTCTACAAAGCTAATTGAACCAAATGAAAGTCAAACACATTCAAACAAAGCTATTTGAATCAAATGAGAGTCAAATACATTCAAACAAAGCAAATTAAATCAAATAAGAGTCATATACATTCAACAAAGCTAATTGAATCAAATGATAGTTAAACACATTCAAACAAAGCTATTTATATGAAATAAAAGTCATATACATTCTAGAAAGCTAATTGAATCAAATGATATTTACACATATTCAAACAAAGCTATTTGAATCAAATGAAAGTCAAACACATTCAATCAAAGCTATTTGAAACAAATGAAAGTCAAATACATTCTACAAAGCTAATTTAATCAAATGAAAGTCTATCACATTCAAACAAAGCTATTTGAATCAAATGAAAGTCAAATACAATGTACATAGCTATTTGAATCAAATGAAAGTCAAATACATTCTACAGCCATTTGAATTAAATGAGAGTCAAATACATTCAAACAAAGCAAATTAATTCAAATAAGAGTCGAATACATTCAACAAAGCTAATTGAATCAAATGATAGTTAAACACATTCAAACAAAGCTATTTGAATGAAATAAAAGTTATATACATTCTACAAAGCTAATTGAATCAAATGAATTTTACACATATTCAAACAAAGCTATTTGAATCAAATGAAAGTCAAACACATTCAATCAAAGCTAATTGAATCAAATGAAAGTCAAATACATTCTACAAAGCTAATTTAATCAAATGAAAGTCAATCACATTCAAACAAAGCTGTTTGAATCAAATGAAAGTCAAATACATTCTACAAAGCTATTTGAATAAAATGAAAGTCAAATACATTCTACAAAGCTATTTGAATCAATTGAGAGTTAAATATATTCAAACAAAGCAAATTAAATCAAATAAGAGTCGAATACATTCAACAAAGCTAATTAAATCAAATGATAGTTAAACACATTCAAAAAAAGCTATTTGAATGAAATAAAAGTCATATACATTCTACAAAGCTAATTGAATCAAATGAAAGTCAAACACATTCAAACAAAGCTATTTGAATCAAATGAGAGTCATATACATTCTACAAAGCCAATTGAATAATATGAAAGTCAAACACATTCAAACAAAGCCTTTTAAATCAAATGAATGTCAAACACATTAAAAAAAAAGCTTTTTAATTTAAATGAAAGTCAAACACATTTAAACAAAGCTATATAAATCAAATGAAAGTGAAATGCATTCTACAAAGCAAATTAAATCAAATGAAATTCAAACACATTCAAAGAAAGCTATTTGAATCAAATGAAAGTCAAATTCGTTGTACAAAGCTAATTGAATAAAATGAAAGTCAAACACATTCAAACAAAGCTATTTGAATCAAATGAAAGTCAAATACATTCAACAAAGCTAATTGAATTAAATGAAAGTCAAACACATTCAAACAAAGCTAAATGAATCAAATAAAGTTAAACACATTCAAACAAAGCTAATTGAATCATATGAAAGTCAAACACATTCAAACAAAGCTAATTGAATGAAATGAAAGTCAAACACATTCAATCAAAGCTATTTGAATCAAATGAAAGTCAAAGACATTCAATCAAAGCTATTTGAATCAAATGAAAGTCAAATACATTCTACAAAGCTAATTGAATCAAATGAAAGTCAATCACATTCAAACAAAGCTATTTGAATCAAATGAAAGTCAAACACATTCAAACAAAGCTAATTGAATCATATGAAAGTCAAACACATTCAAACAAACCTAATTGAATCAAATGAAAATCAAACATATTCAATCAAAGCTATTTGAATCAAATGAAACTCAAATACATTCTACAAAACTAATAGAATCAAATGAAAGTTAATCACATTCAAACAAAGCTATTTAAATCAAATGAAAGTCAAACACATTCGAACAAAGCTAATTGAATCAAATGAAAGTCAAACACATTCAAACAAAGCTTTCGAATCAAATGAAAGTCAAATATATTCTACAAAGCTAATTGAATCAAATAAAAGTCAAACACATTCAAACAAAGCTATTTGAATCAAATAAAAGTCAAATACATTCTACATAGCTAATTGAATCAAATGAAAGTCAAACACATTCAAACAAAGCTATTTGAATCAAATGAGAGTCAAATACATTCAAACAAATCAAATTAAATCAAATAAGAGTCAAATAGATTCAACAAAGCTAATTGAATCAAATGATAGTTAAACACATTCAACCAAAGCTATTTGAATGAAATAAAAGTCATATACATTCTACAAAGCTAATTGAATCAAATGAAATTTACACATATTCAAACGAAGCTATTTGAATGAAATGAAAGTCAAACACATTCAATCAAAGCTATTTGAATCAAATGAAAGTCAAATACATTCTACAAAGCTAATTTAATCAAATGAAAGTCAATCACATTCAAACAAAGCTATTTGAATCAAATGAAAGTCAAATACATTCTACATAGCTATTTGAATCAAATGAAAGTCAAATACATTCTACAAAGCTATTTGAATCAAATGAGAGTCAAATACATTCAAACAAAGCAAATTAAATCAAATAAAAGTCAAATACATTCTACATAGCTAATTGAATCAAATGATAGTTAAACACATTCAAACAAATCTATTTGAATGAAATAAAAGTCATATACAATCTACAAAGCTAATTGAATCAAATGAAAGTCAAACATATTCAAACAAAGCTATTTGAATCAAATGAGAGTCATATACATTCTACAAAGCTAATTGAATAATATGAAAGTCAAACACATTCAAACAAAGCCTTTTAAATCAAATGAATGTCAAACACATTAAAAAAAAGCTTTTTAATTTAAATGAAAGTCAAACACATTCAAACAATGCTATATAAATCAAATGAAAGTGAAATGCATTCTACAAAGCAAATTGAATAAAATGAAATTCAAACACATTCAAACAAAGCTATTTGAATCAAAAGAATGTCAAATTCATTGTACAAAGCTAATTGAATAAAATGAAAGTCAAACACATTCAAACAAAGCTATTAGAATCAAATGAAAGTCAAATACATTCTACAAAGCTAATTGAATTAAATGAAAGTCAAACACATTCAAACAAAGCTAAATGAATCAAATAAAGTTAAACACATTCAAACAAAGCTAATTAAATCATATGGAAGTCAAACACATTCAAAAAAAGCTAATTGAATCAAATGAAAGTCAAACACATTCAATCAAAGCTATTTGAATCAAATGAAAGTCAAATACATTCTACAAAGCTAACTAAATCAAATGAAAGTCAAACACATTCAAACAAAGCTATTTGAATCAAATGAGAGTGAAATAAATTCAAACAAAGCTAATTTAATCAAATAAAAGTAAAATACATTCTACAAAGCTAATTGAATCAAATGAAAGTCAAACACATTCAAACAAAGCTATTTGAATCAAATGAAAGTCAAATACATTCTACAAAGCTAATTGAATCAAATGAAAGTAAAACACATTCAAACAAAGTTATTTGATTCAAATGAAAGTTAAATACATTCTACAAAGCTAATTGAATTAAATGAAAGTCAAACACATTCAAGCAAAGCTAAATGAATCAAATGAAAGTCAAACACTTTCAAACAAAGCTAATTGGATCATATGAAAGTCAAATACATTCTACAAAGCTAATTGAACCAAATGAAAGTCAATCACATTCAAACAAAGCTATTTGAATCAAATGAAAGTCAAATACATTCTGCATAGCTATTTGAATCAAAGGAAAGTCAAATACATTCTACAAAGCTATTTGAATCAAATGAAAGTCAAACACATTCAAACAAAGCTAATTGAATCATATGAAAGTGAAACACATTCAAACAAACCTAATTGAATCAAATGAAAATCAAACATATTCAATCAAAGCTATTTGAATCAAATGAAAATCAAATACATTCTACAAAACTAATTGAATCAAATGAAAGTTAATCACATTCAAACAAAGCTATTTAAATCAAATGAAAGTCAAACACATTCGAACAAAGCTAATTGAATCAAATGAAAGTCAAACACATTCAAACAAAGCTTTCGAATCAAATGAAAGTCAAATATATTCTACAAAGCTAATTGAATCAAATGAAAGTCAAACACATTCAAACAAAGCTATTTGAATCAAATGAAAGTCAAATACATTCTACAAAGCTAATTGAATCAAATGAAAGTCAAACACATTCAAACAAAGCTATTTGAATCAAATGAGAGTGAAATAAATTCAAACAAAGCTAATTTAATCAAATAAAATTAAAATACATTCTACAAAGCTAATTGAATCAAATGAAAGTCAAACACATTCAAACAAAGCTATTTGAATCAAATGAAAGTCAAATACATTCTACAAAGCTAATTGAATCAAATGAAAGTCAAATACATTCTACAAAGCTAATTTAATCAAATGAAAGTCAATCATATTCAAACAAAGCTATTTGAATCAAATGAAAGTCAAATACATTCTGCATAGCTATTTGAATCAAATGAAAGTCAAATACATTCTACAAAGCTATTTGAAATCAAATGAGAGTCAAATACATTCAAACAAAGCAAATTAAATCAAAAAAGAGTCGAATACATCCAACAAAGCTAATTGAATCAAATGATGTTAAACACATTCAAACAAAGCTATTTGAATCAAATGAAAGTCAAATACATTCTACAAAGCTAATTGAATCAAATGAAAGTCAAATACATTCTACAAAGCTAATTTAATCAAATGAAAGTCAATCACATTCAAACAAAGCTATTTGAATCAAATGAAAGTCAAATACATTCTGCATAGCTTATTTGAATCAAATGAAAGTCAAATACATTCTACAAAGCTATTTGAATCAAATGAGAGTAAAATACATTCAAACAAAGCAAATTAAATCAAATAAGAGTCGAATACATTCAACAAAGCTAATTGAATCAAATGATGTTAAACACATTCAAACAAAGCTATTTGAATGAAATAAAAGTAATAGACATTCTACAAAGCTAATTGAATCAAATGAAATTTACACATATTCAAACAAAGCTATTTGAATCAAATGAAAGTCAAACACATTCAATCAAAGCTATTTGAATCAAATGAAAGTCAAATACATTCTACAAAGCTAATTTAATCAAATGAAAGTCAATCACATTCAAACAAAGCTATTTGAATCAAATGAAAGTCAAATATATTCTACAAAGCTATTTGAATCAAATGAAAGTCAAATACATTCTACAAAGCTAATTGAATCAAATGAAAGTCAATCAAATTCAAACGAAGCTATTTGAATCAAATGAAAGTCAAACACATTCAAACAAAGCTAATTGAATCATATGAAAGTCAAACACATTCAAACAAACCTAATTGAATCAAATGAAAATCAAACATATTCAATCAAAGCTATTTGAATCAAATGAAAGTCAAATACATTCTACGAAACTAATTGAATCAAATGAAAGTTAATCACATTCAAACAAGCTATTTAAATCAAATGAAAGTCAAACACATTCGAACAAAGCTAAATGAATCAAATGAAAGTCAAACACATTCAAACAAAGCTTTCGAATCAAATGAAAGTCAAATATATTCTACAAAGCTAATTGAATCAAATCAAAGTGAAACACATTCAAACAAAGCTATTTGAATCAAATGAAAGTCAAATACATTCTACAAAGCTAATTGAATCAAATGAAAGTCAAACACATTCAAACAAAGCTATTGAATCAAATGAGAGTGAAATAAATTTAAACAAAGCTAATTTAATCAATATAAAAGTAAAATACATTCTACAAAGCTAATTGAATCAAATGAAAGTCAAACACATTCAAACAAAGCTATTTGAATCAAATGAAAGTCAAATACATTCTACAAAGCTAATTGAATCAAATGAAACTCAAACACATTCAAACAAAGTTATTTGATTCAAATGAAAGTTAAATACATTCTACAAAGCTAATTGAATCAAATGAAAGTCAAATACATTCCACAAAGCTAGTTGAATCAGATAAAAGTAAAATACAATTCTACAAAGCTAATTGAATCAAAATGATAGTTAAACACATTCAAACAAAGCTATTTGAATTAAATAAAAGTTTAACACATTCAAACAAAGCTATTTGAATCAAATGAAAGTCATATGCATTCTACAAAGCTAATTGAATCAAATGAAAGTCAAACATATTCAAACAAAGCTATTTGAATCAAATGACAGTCATATACATTCTACAAAGCTAATTGAATAATATGAAAGTCAAACACATTCAAACAAAGCCTTTTTAAATCAAATGAATGTCAAACACATTAAAAAAAAAAACTTTTTAATTTAAATGAAAGTCAAACACATTCAAACAAAGCTATATAAATCAAATGAAAGTGAAATGCATTGTACAAAGCTAATTGAATAAAATGAAAGTCAAACACATTCAAACAAATCTATTTGAATCAAATGAAAGTCGAATACATTCTACAAAGCTAATTGAATCAAACAAAAGTCAAACATATTCAAAAAAAGCTATTTGAATGAAATGAACGTCAAACACATTCAAACAAAGCTATATAAATCAAATGAAAGTCAAATACATTCTATAATGCTATTTGAATCAAATGAAAGTCAAATACATTCTACAAAGCTATTTGAATCAAATGAAAGTCAAAACAGATTTTAAACAAAGCTATTTGAATCAAATGAAAGTCATATAAAATTCTACAAAGCTAATTGAATCAAATGAAAGTCAAACACATTCAAACAAAGCAAAATTAAATCAAATAAGATCGAATACATTCAACAAAGCTAATTGAATCAAAATGAAAGTCAAATACATTCTACAAAGCTAATTGAATCAAATGAAAGTAATCACATTCAAACAAAGCTATTTGAATCAAATGAAAGTCAAACACATTCAAACAAAGCTAATTAAATCATATGAAAGTCAAACACATTCAAACAAACCTAATTGAATCAAATGAAAAATCAAACATATTCAATCAAAGCTATTTGAATCAAATGAAAGTCAAATACATTCTACAAAACTAATAGAATCAAATGAAAGTTAATCACATTCAAACAAAGCTATTTAAATCAAATGAAAGTCAAACACATTCTCGAACAAAGCTAATTGGAATCAAATGAAGTCAAACATCATTCAAACAAAGCTTTGTCGAATCAAAAAAATGAAAGTTCAAATATATTCATTACAAAGCTAATTTGAATCAAATGAAAGTCAAACACATTCAAACAAAGCTATTTGAATCAAAAATGAAAGTCAAATACATTCTACAAAGCTAATTGAATCAAATGAAAGTCAAACACATTCAAACAAAGCTATTTGAATGAATCAAAATGATAGAGAGTCAAATACATTCACAACAAATCAAAAAATATAAAATCAAATAAGAGTTAATACATTCAACAAAGCTAATTGAATCAAATGATAGTTAAACATATTCAAACAAAGCTATTTGAATGAAATAAAAGTCATATACATTCTACAAAGCTAATTGAATCAAATGAAATTTACACATATTCAAACGAAGCATTTTGAATCAAATGAAAGTCAAACACATTCAATCAAAGCTATTTGAATCAAATTGAAAGTCAAATACATTCTACAAAGCTATTTGAATCAAATGAAAGTCAAACACATTCAATCAAAGCTATTTGAAACAAATGAAAGTCAAATACATTCTACAAAGCTAATTTAATCAAATGAAAGTCAATCACATTCAAACAAAGCTATTTGAATCAAATGAAAGTCAAATACATTCTACATAGCTATTTGAATAAAATGAAAGTCAAATACATTCTACAAAGCTATTTGAATCAAATGAGAGTCAAATACATTCAAACAAAGCAAATTAAATCAAATAAAAGTCAAATACATTCTACATAGTTAATTGAATCAAATGATAGTTAAACACATTTAAACAAATCTATTTGAATGAAATAAAAGTCATATACAATCTACAAAGCTAATTGAATCAAACGAAAGTCAAACATATTCAAACAAAGCTATTTGAATCAAATGAGAGTCATATACATTCTACAAAGCTAATTGAATAATATGAAAGTCAAACACATTCAAACAAAGCCTTTTAAATCAAATGAATGTCAAACACATTAAAAAAAAGCTTTTTAATTTAAAATGAAAGTCAAACACATTCAAACAATGCTATATAAATCAAATGTAAGTGAAATGCATTCTACAAAGCAAATTGAATAAAATGAAATTCAAACACATTCAAACAAAGCTATTTGAAACAAAAGAAAGTCAAATTCATTGTACAAAGCTAATTGAATAAAATGAAAGTCAAACTCATTCAAACAAAGCTATTGAATCAAATGAAAGTCAAATACATTCTACAAGCTAATTGAATTAAATGAAAGTCAAATACATTCAAACAAAGCTAAATGAATCAAATGAAGTTAAAACACATTCAAACAAAGCTAATTAATCATATGGAAGTCTAACACATTCAAACAAAGCTAATTGAATCAAATGAAAGTCAAACACATTCAATCAAAGCTATTTGAATCAAATGAAAGTCGAACACATTCTACAAAGCTAATTGAATCAAATGAAAGTCAAACACATTCAAACAAAGCTATTTGAATCAAATGAGAGTGAAATAAATTCAAACAAAAGCTAATTTAATCAAATAAAAGTAAAATACATTCTACAAAGCTAATTGAATCAAATGAAAGTCAAACACATTCAAACAAAGCTATTTAAATCAAATGAAAGTCAATACATTCTACAAAGCTAATTGAATCAAATGAAAGTCAAAACACATTCAACAAAGTTATTTGATTCAAATGAAGTTAAATACATTGTACAAAGCTAATTGAATTAAATGAAAGTCGAACACATTCAAGCAAAGCTAAATGAATCAAATGAAAGTCAAACACTTTCAAACAAAGCTAATTGGATCATATGAAACTCAAATACATTCTACAAAGCTAATTGAACCAAATGAAAGTCAATCACATTCAAACAAAGCTATTTGAATCAAATGAAATTCAAATACATTCTGCATAGCTATTTGAATGAAATGAAAGTCAAATACATTCTACAAAGCTATTTGAATCAAATGAAAGTCAAACACATTCAAACAAAGCTAATTGAATCATATGAAAGTGAAACACATTCAAACAAACCTAATTGAATCAAATGAAAATCAAACATATTCAATCAAAGCTATTTGAATCAAATGAAAGTCAAATACATTATACAAAACTAATTGAATCAAATGAAAGTTAATCACATTCAAACAAAGCTATTTAAATCAAATGAAAGTCTAAACACATTCGAACAAAGCTAATTGAATCAAATGAAAGTCAAACACATTCAAACAAAGCTTTTCGAATCAAATGAAAGTCAAATATATTCTACAAAGCTAATTGAATCAAATGAAAGTCAAACACAATTCAAACAAAGCTATTTGAATCAAATGAAAGTCAAATACATTCTACAAAGCTAATTGAATCAAATGAAAGTCAAACACATTCAAACAAAGCTATTTGAATCAAATGAGAGTGAAATAAATTCAAACAAAGCTAATTTAATCAAATAAAAGTAAAATACATTCTACAAAGCTAATTGAATCAAATGAAAGTCAAACACATTCAAACAAAGCTATTTGAATCAAATGAAAGTCAAATACATTCTACAAAGCTAATTGAATCAAATGAAAGTCAAATACATTCTACAAAGCTAATTTTAATCAAATGAAAGTCAATCATATTCAAACAAAGCTATTTGAATCAAATGAAAGTCAAATACATTCTGCATAGCTATTTGAATCAAATGAAAGTCAAATACATTCTACAAAGCTATTTGAATCAAATGAGAGTCAAATACATTCAAACAAAGCAAATTAAACCAAATAAGAGTCGAATACATTCAACAAAGCTAATTGAATCAAATGATGTTAAACACATTCAAACAAAGCTATTTGAATGAAATAAAAGTCATATACATTCTACAAAGCTAATTGAATCAAATGAAATTTACACATAATTCAAACAAAGCTATTTGAATCAAATGAAAGTCAAACACATTCAATCAAAGCTATTTGAATCAAATGAAAGTCAAATACATTCTACAAAGCTAATTTAATAAAATGAAAGTCAATCACATTCAAAACAAAGCTATTTGAATCAAATGAAAGTCAATCACATTCAAACAAAGCTAATTGAATCATATGGAAAGTCAAACACATTCAAACAAACCTAATTGAATCAAAATGAAAATCAAACATATTCAATCAAAGCTATTTGAATCAAATGAAAGTCAAATACATTCTACAAAACTAATTGAATCAAATGAAAGTTAATCACATTCAAACAAAGCTATTTAAATCAAATGAAAGTCAAACACATTCGAACAAAGCGAATTGAATCAAATGAAAGTCAAACACATTCAAACAAAGCTTTCGAATCAAATGAAAGTCAAATATATTCTACAAAGCTAATTGAATCAAATCAAAGTCAAACACATTCAAACAAAGCTATTTGAATCAAATGAAAGTCAAATACATTCTACAAAGCTAATTGAATCAAATGAAAGTCAAACACATTCAAACAAAGCTATTTGAATCAAATGAGAGTGAAATAAATCCAAACAAAGCTAATTTAATCAAATAAAAGTAAAATACATTCTACAAAGCTAATTGAATCAAATGAAAGTCAAACACATTCAAACAAAGCTATTTGAATCAAATGAAAGTCAAATACATTCTACAAAGCTAATTGAATCAAATGAAAGTCAAACACATTCAAACAAAGTTATTTTATTCAAATGTAAGTTAAATACATTCTACAAAGCTAATTGAATCAAATGAATGTCAAATACATTCTACAAAGCTAGTTGAATCAGATAAAAGTAAAATACAATTCTACAAAGCGAATTGAATCAAATGATAGTTAAACACATTCAAACAAAGCTATTTGAATTAAATAAAAGTTTAACACATTCAAACAAAGCTATTTGAATCAAATGAAAGTCATATACATTCTACAAAGCTAATTGAATCAAATGAAAGTCAAACATATTCAAACAAAGCTATTTGAATCAAATGACAGTCATATACATTCTACAAAGCTAATTGAATAATATGAAAGTCAAACACATTCAAACAAAGCCTTTTAAATCAAATGAATGTCAAACACATTAAAAAAAAAACTTTGTAATTTAAATGAAAGTCAAACACATTCAAACAAAGCTATATAAATCAAATGAAAGTGAAATGCATTGTACAAAGCTAATTGAAATAAAATGAAAGTCAAACACATTCAAACAAATCTATTTGAATCAAATGAAAGTCAAATACATTCTACAAAGCTAATTGAATTAAATGAAAGTCAAACACATTCAAACAAACCTAATTGAAACAAATGAAAATCAAACATATTCAATCAAAGCTATTTGAATCAAATGAAAGTCAAATACATTCTATAATGCTATTTGAATCAAATGAAAGTCAAATACATTCAACAAAGCTAATTGAATCAAATGATAGTTAAACACATTCAAACAATGCTACTTGCATGAAATAAAAGTCATATACATTCTACAAAGCTAATTGAATCAAATGAAAGTCAAACATATTCAAAAAAAGCTATTTGAATGAAAATGAACGTCAAACACATTCAAACAAAGCTATTTAAATCAAATGAAAGTCAAATACATTCTATAATGCTATTTAAATCAAATGAAAGTCAAATACATTCTACAAAGCTATTTGAATCAAATGAAAGTCAAACAGATTCAAACAAAGCTATTTGAATCAAATGAAAGTCAAATACATTCTACAAAGCTAATTGAATCAAATGAAAGTCAAACACATTCAAACAAAGCATATTAAATCAAATAAGAGTCGAATACATTCAACAAAGCTAATTGAATCAAATGAAAGTCAAATACATTCTACAAAGCAAATTGAATCAAATGAAAGTCAAACACATTCAAACAAAGCTAATTGAATCAAATGAAAGTCAAACACATTCAAACAAAGCTATTTAAATCAAATAAATGTCAAATACATTCTATAAAGCTTATAAAATCAAATGAAAGTCAAACACATTCAAACAAAGCTATTTGAATCAAATGAAAGTCAAACACATTCGAACAGAATTATTTAAATCAAATGAAAGTGAAATGCATTCTACAAAGCTAACTGAATCAAATGAAAGTCAAACACATTCAAACAAAGCTATTTGAAACAAATGAAAGTCAAATACATTCTACAAAGCTAATTGAATCAAATGAATGTTAAACACATTCAAACAAAGCTAAATGAATCAAATAAAAGTCAAACACATTCAAACAAAGCTAATTGAATCATATGAATGTCAAAACAATCAAACAAAACTAATTAATCAAATGAAAGTCAAACACATTCAATCAAAGCTATTTGAATCAAATGAAAGTAAAATACATTCTACAAATCTATTAGAATCAAATGAGAGTCAAATACATTCAAATAAAGCAAATTAAATCAAATAAGAGTAATATACATTCTACAAAGCTAATTAAATCAAATGAAAGTGAAAGATATTCAAACAAAGCTATTTGAATCAAATGAAAGTCAAACACATTCAAACAAAGCTATTTTAATCAAATGAAAGTCAAATACATTCTACAAAGCTAATTGAATCAAACGAAAGTCAAACACATTCAAACAAAGCTATTTGAATCAAATGAAAGTCAAATACATTCTACAAAGCTAATTGTATTAAATGAAAGTCAAACACATTCAAATAAAGCTATTTGAATCAAATGAAAGTCAAACACATTCAAACAAAGCTATTTAAATCAAATGAAAGTCAAATACATTCTACAATGCTATTTGAATCAAATGAAAGTCAAATACATTCTACAAAGCTATTTGAATCAAATGAGAGTCAAACACATTCAAACAAAGCTATTTTAATCAAATGAAAGTCAAATACATTCTAAAAACCTAATTGAATGAAATGAAAGTCAAACACATTCAAACAAAGCTATTTGAATCAAATGAAAATCAAACACATTCAAACAAAGGCATTTGAATCAAATGAAAGTCAAACACATTCAAATGAAGCTATTTGAATCAAATGAAAGTCAAATACATTCAAACAAAGCTAATTAAATCAAATAAAAGTCAAATACATTCTACAAAGCAAATTGAATCAAATGAAAGTCAAACACATTTAAACAAAGCCATATGGATCAAATGAACGTCAAATACATTCTACAAAGCTAATTGTATCGAATGAAAGTCAAAACACATTCAAATAAAGCTATTTGAATTAAATGAAAGTCTAACACATTCAAACAAATTTATTTAAATAAAATGAAAGTGAAATGCATTCTACAAAGCTAACTGAATCAAATGAAAGTCAAACACATTCAAACAAAGCTATTTGAAACAAATGAAAGTCAAATACATTCTACAAAGCTAATTGAATCAAATGAAAGTTAAACACATTCAAACAAAGCTAAATGAATCAAATGAAAGTCAAACACATTCAAACAAAGCTAATTGAATCATATGAATGTCAAACACATTCAAACAAAGCTAATTGAATCAAATAAAAGTCGAACACATTCAATCAAAGCTATTTGAATCAAATTAAAGTAAAATACATTCTACAAAGCTAATTGAATCAAATGAAAGTCAATCACATTCAAACTAAGTTATTTGAATCAAATGAAAGTCAAATACATTCTACAAAGCTATTTGAATCAAATGAAAGTCAAGTACATTCTACAAAACTATTTAAATCAAATGAGAGTCAAATACATTCAAACAAAAGCGAATTAAATCAAATAAGAGTAAAATACATTCTACAAAGCTAATTGAATCAAAAGATAGTTAAACACATTCAAACAAAGCTAGTTGAATGTAATAAAAAGTCATATACATTCTACAAAGCTAATTGAATCAAGTAAAAGTCAAACATATTCAAACAAAACTATTAAATGAAAGTCAAAACACATTCAAACAAAGCTTTTTTAAATCAAACGAAAAGTCAAATAAATTCTACAATGCTATTTGAATCAAATGAAAGTTAAATACATTCTACAAAGCTATTTGAATCAAATGAGAGTCAAATACATTCAAACAAAGCTATTTTAATCAAATGAAAGTCAAATACAATCTACAAAGCTAATTAAATCAAATGAAATCAAACACATTCAAACAAAGCTATTTGAATAAAATAAAAGTCAAATACATTCTTTAAAGCTAATTGAACCAAATGAAAGTAAAAAACATTCAAACAAAGCTATTTGAATTAAATGAAAGTCAAATACATTCTACAAAGGTAGTTAAATCAAATGAAAGTCAAACACATTCAAACAAAGGAATTTGAATCAAATGAAAGTCAAACACATTCAAATAAAGCTATTTGAATCAAATGAGAGTCAAATACATTCAAAAAAAGCTAATTAAATCAAATAAAAGTCAAATACATTCTACAAAGCAAATTGAATCAAATGAAAGTCAAAACACATTCAAACAAAGCTATTTGAAATCAAATGAAAGTTAAATACATTCTACAAACCTAATTGTATCAAATGAAAGTCAAACACATTCAAATAATGCTATTTGAATCAAAATGAAAGTCTAACACATTCAAACAAAGTTATTTAAATAAAATGAAAGTGAAATGCATTGTACAAGGCTAACAGAATCAAATGAAAGTCAAACACATTCAAACAAAGCTATTTGAAACAAATGAAAGTTAAATACATTCTACAAAGCTAATTGAATCAAATGAAAGTTAAACACATTAAAACAAAGTTAAATGAATCAAATGAAAGTCAAACACATTCAAACAAAGCTAATTGAATCATATGAATGTCAAACACATTCAAACAAAGGTAATTGAATCAAATGAAAGTCAAACACATTCAATCAAAGCAAATTAAATCAAATAAGAGTCAAATACATTCTACAAAGCTATTTAAATAAAATGTAAGTTAAACACATTCAAACAAAGCTAAATGAATCTAATAAAAGTTAAACACATTCAAACAAAGCTATTTGAATCAAATAAAAGTCAAATACATTCTACAAAGCTAATTGAATCAAATGAAAGTCAAACACATTCAAAACAAAGCTATTTGAATCAAATGAGAGTCAAATACATTCTACAAAGCTAATTGAATGAAATTAAAGTCAAACTCATTCAAACAAAGCCTTTTAAATCAAATGAATGTCAAACACATTAAAAAAAAGCTTTTTAATTTAAATGAAAGTCAAACACATTCAAACAAAGCTATATAAATCAAATGAAAGTGAAATGCATACTACAAAGCAAATTGAATCAAATGAAATTCAAACACATTCAAACAAAGCTATTTGAATCAAATGAAAGTCTAACACATTCTAACAAAGTAAAAAACATTAAAACAAAGCTATTTGAATCAAATGAAAGTCAAACACATTCAAACAAAGCTATTAGAATAAAATAAAGGTCAAATACATTCTACAAAGATAATTGAAACAAATGAAAGTCAAACACAGTCAAACAAGGTTATTTGACTCAAACGAAAGTCAAATACATTCTACAAAGCTAATTGAATCAAATGAAAGTCAAACACATTCAAACAAAACTATTTGAATCAAATGAAAGTCAAACACATTCAAACAAAGATTTTGAATCAAATGAAAGTCAAATACATTCTACAAAGCTAATTGAATCAAATGAAAGTCAAACACATTCAAATAAAGCTATTTAAATCAAATGAAAGTCAAATACATTCTACAAAGCTAATTAAATCAAATGAAAGTCAAACACATTCAAACAAAGGAATTTGAATCAAATGAAAGTCAAACACATTCAAATAAAGCTATTTGAATCAAATGAAAGTCAAATACATTCTACAAAGCTAGTTGAATCAAATGAAAGTCAAACACATTCAAACAAATCTATTTGAATCAAATGAAAGTCAAACACATTCGAACAAAGGAATTTGAAACAAATGAAAGTCAAACACATTCAAATAAAGCTATTTGAATCTAATGAAAGTCTAACACATTCAAACAAAGTTATTTAAATAAAATGAAAGTGAAATGCATTGTACAAAGCTAACAGAATCAAATGAAAGTCAAACACATTCAAACAAAGCTATTTGAAACAAATGAAAGTTAAATACATTCTACAAAGCTAATTGAATCAAATGAAAGTTAAACACATTCAAACAAAGCTAAATGAATTAAATGAAAGTCAAACACATTCAAACAAAGCTAATTGAATCATATGATAGTTAAACACATTCAAACAAAGCTATTTGAATCAAATGAAAGTCATATACATTCTACAAAGCTAATTGAATCAAATGAAAGTCAAACATATTCAAACAAAGCTATTTGAATCAAATGACAGTCATATACATTCTACAAAGCTAATTGAATAATATGAAAGTCAAACACATTCAAACAAAGCCTTTTAAATCAAATGAATGTCAAACACATTAAAAAAAAACTTTTTAATTTAAATGAAAGTCAAACACATTCAAATAAAGCTATATAAATCAAATGAAAGTGAAATGCATTGTACAAAGCTAATTGAATAAAATGAAAGTCAAACACATTCAAACAAATCTATTTGAATCAAATGAAAGTCAAATACATTCTACAAAGCTAATTGAATCAAACGAAAGTCAAACATATTCAAAAAAAGCTATTTGAATGAAATGAACGTCAAACACATTCAAACAAAGCTATATAAATCAAAAGAAAGTCAAATACATTCTATAATGCTATTTGAATCTAATGAAAGTCAAATACATTCTACAAAGTTATTTGAATCAAATGAAAGTCAAAAAGATTTTAACAAAGCTATTTGAATCAAATGAAAGTCATATACATTCTACAAAGCTAATTGAATCAAATGAAAGTCAAACACATTCAAACAAAGCAAATTAAATCAAATAAGAGTCGAATACATTCAACAAAGCTAATTGAATCAAATGAAAGTCAAATACATTCTACAAAGCTAATTGAATCAAATGAAAGTCAATCACATTCAAACAAAGCTATTTGAATCAAATGAAAGTCAAAAACATTCAAACAAAGCTAATTAAATCATATGAAAGTCAAACACATTCAAACAAACCTAATTGAATCAAATGAAAATCAAACATATTCAATCAAAGCTATTTGAATCAAATGAAAGTCAAATACATTCTACAAAACTAATAGAATCAAATGAAAGTTAATCACATTCAAACAAAGCTATTTAAATCAAATGAAAGTCAAACACATTCGAACAAAGCTAATTGAATCAAATGAAAGTCAAACACATTCAAACAAAGCTTTCGAATCAAATGAATCAAATATATTCTACAAAGCTAATTGAATCAAATGAAAGTCAAACACATTCAAACAAAGCTATTTGAATCAAATGAAAGTCAAATACATTCTACAAAGCTAATTGAATCAAATGAAAGTCAAACACATTCAAACAAAGCTATTTGAATCAAATGAGAGTCAAATACATTCAAACAAATCAAATTAAATCAAATAAGAGTCAAATACATTCAACAAAGCTAATTGAATCAAATGATAGTTAAACACATTCAAACAAAGCTATTTGAATGAAATAAAAGTCATATACATTCTACAAAGCTAATTGAATCAAATGAAATTTACACATATTCAAACGAAGCTATTTGAATCAAATGAAAGTCAAACACATTCAATCAAAGCTATTTGAATCAAATGAAAGTCAAATACATTCTACAAAGCTAATTTAATCAAATGAAAGTCAATCACATTCAAACAAAGCTATTTGAATCAAATGAAAGTCAAATACATTCTACATAGCTATTTGAATCAAATGAAAGTCAAATACATTCTACAAAGCTATTTGAATCAAATGAGAGTCAAATACATTCAAACAAAGCAAATTAAATCAAATAAAAGTCAAATACATTCTACATAGTTAATTGAATCAAATGATAGTTAAACACATTCAAACAAATCTATTTGAATGAAATAAAAGTCATATACAATCTAGAAAGCTAATTGAATCAAATGAAAGTCAAACATATTCAAATAAAGCTATTTGAATCAAATGAGAGTCATATACATTCTACAAAGCTAATTGAAAAATATGAAAGTCAAACACATTCAAACAAAGCCTTTTAAATCAAATGAATGTCAAACACATTAAAAAAAAGCTTTTTAATTTAAATAAAAGTCAAACACATTCAAACAATGCTATATAAATCAAATGAAAGTGAAATGCATTCTACAAAGCAAATTGAATAAAATGAAATTCAAAACACATTCAAACAAAGCTATTTGAAACAAAAGAAAGTCAAATTCATTGTACAAAGCTAATTGAATAAAATGAAAGTCAAAGACATTCAAACAAAGCTATTTGAATCAAATGAAAGTCAAATACATTCTACAAAGCTAATTGAATTAAATGAAAGTCAAACACATTCAAACAAAGCTAAATGAATCAAATGAAGTTAAACACATTCAAACAAAGCTAATTAAATCATATGGAAGTCAAACACATTCAAACAAAGCTAATTGAATCAAATGAAAGTCAAACACATTCAATCAAAGCTATTTGAATCAAATGAAAGTCAAATACATTCTACAAAGCTAATTGAATCAAATGAAAGTCAAACACATTCAAACAAAGCTATTTGAATCAAATGAGAGTGAAATAAATTCAAACAAAGCTAATTTAATCAAATAAAAGTAAAATACATTTTACAAAGCTAATTGAATCAAATGAAAGTCAAACACATTCAAACAAAGCTATTTGAATCAAATGAAAGTCAAATACATTCTACAAAGCTAATTGAATCAAATGAAAGTCAAACACATTCAAACAAAGTTATTTGATTCAAAAGAAAGTTAAATACATTCTACAAAGCTAATTGAATTAAATGAAAGTCAAACACATTCAAGCAAAGCTAAATGAATCAAATGAAAGTCAAACACTTTCAAACAAAGCTAATTGGATCATATGAAACTCAAATACATTCTACAAAGCTAATTGAACCAAATGAAAGTCAATCACATTCAAACAAAGCTATTTGAATCAAATGAAATTCAAATACATTATGCATAGCTATTTGAATCAAATGAAAGTCAAATACATTCTACAAAGCTATTTGAATCAAATGAAAGTCAAACACATTCAAACAAAGCTAATTGAATCATATAAAAGTGAAACACATTCAAACAAACCTAATTGAATCAAATGAAAATCAAACATATTCAATCAAAGCTATTTGAATCAAATGAAAGTCAAACACATTTAAACAAAGCTTTCGAATCAAATGAAAGTCAAATATATTCTACAAAGCTAATTGAATCAAATGAAAGTCAAACACATTCAAACAAAGCTATTTGAATCAAATGAAAGTCAAATACATTCTACAAAGCTAATTGAATCAAATGAAAGTCAAACACATTCAAACAAAGCTATTTGAATCAAATGAGAGTGAAATAAATTCAAACAAAGCTAATTTAATCAAATAAAAGTAAAATACATTCTACAAAGCTAATTGAATCAAATGAAAGTCAAACACATTCAAACAATGCTATTTGAATCAAATGAAAGTCAAATACATTCTACAAAGCTAATTGAATAAAATGAAAGTCAAATACATTCTACAAAGCTAATTTAATCAAATGAAAGTCAATCACATTCAAACAAAGCTATTTGAATCAAATGAAAGTCAAATACATTCTGCATAGCTATTTGAATCAAATGAAAGTCAAATACATTCTACAAAGCTATTTGAATCAAATGAGAGTCAAATACATTCAACAAAGCTAATTGAATCAAATGATGTTAAACACATTCAAACAAAGCTATTTGAATGAAATAAAAGTCATATACATTCTACAAAGCTAATTGAATCAAATGAAATTTACACATATTCAAACAAAGCTATTTGAATCAAATGAAAGTCAAACACATTCAATCAAAGCTATTTGAATCAAATGAAAGTCAAATACATTCTACAAAGCTAATTTAATCAAATGAAAGTCAATCACATTCAAACAAACCTATTTGAATCAAATGAAAGTCAATCACATTCAAACAAAGCTAATTGAATCATATGAAAGTCAAACACATTCAAACAAACCTAATTGAATCAAGTGAAAATCAAACATATTCAATCAAAGCTATTTGAATCAAATGAAAGTCAAATACATTCTACAAAACTAATTGAATCAAATGAAAGTTAATCACATTCAAACAAAGCTATTTAAATCAAATGAAAGTCAAACACATTCGAACAAAGCTAATTGAATCAAATGAAAGTCAAACACATTCAAACAAAGCTTTCGAATCAAATGAAAGTCAAATATATTCTACAAAGCTAATTGAATCAAATCAAAGTCAAACACATTCAAACAAAGCTATTTGAATCAAATGAAAGTCAAATACATTCTACAAAGCTAATTGAATCAAATGAAAGTCAAACACATTCAAACAAAGCTATTTGAATCAAATGAGAGTGAAATAAATCCAAACAAAGCTAATTTAATCAAATAAAAGTAAAATACATTCTACAAAGCTAATTGAATCAAATGAAAGTTAAACACATTCAAACAAAGCTATTTGAATCAAATGAAAGTCAAATACATTCTACAAAGCTAATTGAATCAAATGAAAGTCAAACACATTCATACAAAGTTATTTGATTCAAATGTAAGTTAAATACATTCTACAAAGCTAATTGAATCAAATGAAAGTCAAATACATTCTACAAAGCTAGTTGAATCAGATAAAAGTAAAATACAATTCTACAAAGCTAATTGAATCAAATGATAGTTAAACACATTCAAACAAAGCTATTTGAATTAAATAAAAGTTTAACACATTCAAACAAAGCTATTTGAATCAAATGAAAGTCATATACATTCTACAAAGCTAATTGAATCAAATGAAAGTCAAACATATTCAAACAAAGCTATTTGAATCAAATGACAGTCATATACATTCTACAAAGCTAATTGAATAATATGAAAGTCAAAACACATTCAAAACAAAGCCTTTTAAATCAAAATGAATGTCAAACACATTAAAAAAAAAAACGTTTTAATTTAAATGAAAGTCAAAACACATTCAAACAAAGCTATATATAAATCAAATAAAGTGAAATGCATTTACAAAGCTAATTGAATAAAATGAAAAGTCAAGAATCAAATCAAAACATAATCAAAAAAAAAAAAAAAAAAAAAAAAAAAAAAAACAAATCTATTTGAATCAAATGAAAGTCAAATACATTCTACAAAGCTAATTGAATTAAATGAAAGTCAAACACATTCAAACAAACCTAATTGAAACAAATGAAAATCAAACATATTCAATCAAAGCTATTTGAATCAAATGAAAGTCAAATACATTCTATAATGCTATTTGAATCAAATGAAAGTCAAATACATTCAACAAAGCTAATTGAATCAAATGATAGTTAAACACATTCAAACAATGCTATTTGCATGAAATAAAAGTCATATACATTCTACAAAGCTAATTGAATCAAATGAAAGTCAAACATATTCAAAAAAAGCTATTTGAATGAAATGAACGTCAAACACATTCAAACAAAGCTATTTAAATCAATGAAAGTCAAATACATTCTATAATGCTATTTAAATCAAATGAAAGTCAAATACATTCTACAAAGCTATTTGAATCAAATGAAAGTCAAACAGATTCAAACAAAGCTATTTGAATCAAATGAAAGTCAAATACATTCTACAAAGCTAATTGAATCAAATGAAAGTCAAACACATTCAAACAAAGCAAATTAAATCAAATAAGAGTCGAATACATTCAACAAATCTAATTGAATCAAATGAAAGTCAAATACATTCTACAAAGCAAATTGAATCAAATGAAAGTCAAACACATTCAAACAAAGCTAATTGAATCAAATGAAAGTCAAACACATTCAAACAAAGCTATTTAAATCAAATAAATGTCAATTACATTCTATAAAGCTTATAAAATCAAATGAAAGTCAAACACATTCAAACAAAGCTATTTGAATCAAATGAAAGTCAAACACATTCAAACAGAGTTATTTAAATCAAATGAAAGTGAAATGCATTCTACAAAGCTAACTGAATCAAATGAAAGTCAAACACATTCAAACAAAGCTATTTGAAACAAATGAAAGTCAAATACATTCTACAACGCTAATTGAATCAAATGAATGTTAAACACATTCAAACAAAGCTAAATGAATCAAATAAAAGTCAAACACATTCAAACAAAGCTAATTGAATCATATGAATGTCAAACACATTCAAACAAAGCTAATTGAATCAAATGAAAGTCAAACACATTCAATCAAAGCTATTTGAATCAAATGAAAGTAAAATACATTCTACAAATCTATTTGAATCAAATGAGAGTCAAATACATTCAAATAAAGCAAATTCAATCAAATAAGAGTAATATACATTCTACAAAGCTAATTGAATCAAATGATAGTTAAACAAATTCAAACAAAGCTATTTGAATCAAATGAAAGTCAAATACATTCTACAAAGCTAATTGTATTAAATGAAAGTCAAACACATTCAAATAAAGCTATTTGAATCAAATGAAAGTCAAACACATTCAAACAAAGCTATTTAAATCAAATGAAAGTCAAATACATTCTACAATGCTATTTGAATCAAATGAAAGTCAAATACATTCTACAAAGCTATTTGAATCAAATGAGAGTCAAACACATTCAAACAAAGCTATTTTAATCAAATGAAAGTCAAATACATTCTAAAAACCTAATTGAATGAAATGAAAGTCAAACACATTCAAACAAAGCTATTTGAATCAAATGAAAGTCAAACACATTCAAACAAAGGAATTTGAATCAAATGAAAGTCAAACACATTCAAATGAAGCTATTTGAATCAAATGAAAGTCAAATACATTCAAACAAAGCTAATTAAATCAAATAAAAGTCAAATACATTCTACAAAGCAAATTGAATCAAATGAAAGTCAAACACATTTAAACAAAGCCATTTGGATCAAATGAACGTCAAATACATTCTACAAAGCTAATTGTATCGAATGAAAGTCAAACACATTCAAATAAAGCTATTTGAATTAAATGAAAGTCTAACACATTCAAACAAATTTATTTAAATAAAACGAAAGTCAAACACATTCAAACAAAGCTATTTGAAACAAATGAAAGTCAAATACATTCTACAAAGCTAATTGAATCAAATGAAAGTTAAACACAATCAAACAAAGCTAAATGAATCAAATGAAAGTCAAACACATTCAAACAAAGCTAATTGAATCATATGAATGTCAAACACATTCAAACAAAGCTAATTGAATCAAATAAAAGTCGAACACATTCAATCAAAGCTATTTGAATCAAATTAAAGTAAAATACATTCTACAAAGCTAATTGAATCAAATGAAAGTCAATCACATTCAAACAAAGCTATTTGAATCAAATGAAAGTCAAATACATTCTACAAAGCTATTTGATGAAAGTCAAATACATTCTACAAAGCTATTTAAATCAAATGAGAGTCAAATACATTCAAACAAAAGCGAATTAAATCAAATAAGAGTAAAATACATTCTACAAAGCTAATTGAATCAAAAGATAGTTAAACACATTCAAACAAAGCTAGTTGAATGTAATAAAAGTCATATACATTCTACAAAGCTAATTGAATCAAGTAAAAGTCAAACATATTCAAACAAAACTATTTGAATCAAATGAAAGTCAAACACATTCAAACAAAGCTTTTTAAATCAAATGAAAAGTCAAATAAATTTTACAATGCTATTTGAATCAAATGAAAGTCAAATACATTCTACAAAGCTATTTGAATCAAATGAGAGTCAAAAACATTCAAACAAAGCTATTTTAATCAAATGAAAGTCAAATACAATCTACAAAGCTAATTGAATCAAATGAAAGTCAAACACATTCAAACAAAGCTATTTGAATAAAATAAAAGTCAAATACATTCTTTAAAGCTAATTGAACCAAATGAAAGTAAAAAACATTCAAACAAAGCTATTTGAATTAAATGAAAGTCAAATACATTCTACAAAGGTAGTTAAATCAAATGAAAGTCAAACACATTCAAACAAAGGAATTTGAATCAAATGAAAGTCAAACACATTCAAATAAAGCTATTTGAATCAAATGAGAGTCAAATACATTCAAAAAAAGCTAATTAAATCAAATAAAAGTCAAATACATTCTACAAAGCAAATTGAATCAAATGAAAGTCAAACACATTCAAACAAAGCTATTTGAATCAAATGAAAGTCAAATACATTCTACAAACCTAATTGTATCAAATGAAAGTCAAACACATTCAAATAATGCTATTTGAATCAAAATGAAAGTCTAACACATTCAAACAAAGTTATTTAAATAAAATGAAAGTGAAATGCATTGTACAAAGCTAACAGAATCAAATGAAAGTCAAACACATTCAAACAAAGCTATTTGAAACAAATGAAAGTTAAATACATTCTACAAAGCTAATTGAATCAAATGAAAGTTAAACACATTCAAACAAAGCTAAATGAATCAAATGAAAGTCAAACACATTCAAACAAAGCTAATTGAATCATATGAATGTCAAACACATTCAAACAAAGGTCATTGAATCAAATGAAAGTCAAACACATTCAATCAAAGCAAATTAAATCAAATAAGAGTCAAATACATTCTACAAAGCTATTTGAATAAAATGTAAGTTAAACACATTCAAACAAAGCTAAATGAATCAAATAAAAGTTAAACACATTCAAACAAAGCTATTTGAATCAAATGAAAGTCAAATACATTCTACAAAGCTAATTGAATCAAATGAAAGTCAAACACATTCAAAACAAAGCTATTTGAACCAAATGAGAGTCAAATACATTCTACAAAGCTAATTGAATGAAATTAAAGTAAAACACATTCAAACAAAGCCTTTTAAATCAAATGAATGTCAAACACATTAAAAAAAAGCTTTTTAATTTAAATGAAAGTCAAACACATTCAAACAAAGCTATATAAATCAAATGAAAGTGAAATGCATTCTACAAAGCAAATTGAATCAAATGAAATTCAAACACATTCAAACAAAGCTATTTGAATCAAATGAAAGTCTAACACATTCTAACAAAGTAAAAAACATTAAAACAAAGCTATTTGAATCAAATGAAAGTCAAACACATTCAAACAAAGCTATTAGAATAAAATAAAGGTCAAATACATTCTATAAAGCTTATTGAACCAAATAAAAGGAAAAAAACATTCAAACAAAGCTATTTGAATCAAATGAAAGTCAAATACATTCAAACAAAGCTATTTGAAGCAAATGAAAGTCAAATACATTCTACAAAGATAATTGAATCAAATGAAAATCAAACACAGTCAAACAAGGTTATTTGACTCAAACGAAAGTCAAATACATTCTACAAAGCTAATTGAATCAAATGAAAGTCAAACACATTCAAACAAAACTATTTGAATCAAATGAAAGTCAAACACATTCAAACAAAGATTTTGAATCAAATGAAAGTCAAATACATTCTACAAAGCTAATTGAATCAAATGAAAGTCAAACACATTCAAATAAAGCTATTTGAATCAAATGAAAGTCAAATACATTCTACAAAGCTAATTAAATCAAATGAAAGTCAAACACATTCAAACAAAGGAATTTGAATCAAATGAAAGTCAAACACATTCAAATAAAGCTATTTGAATCAAATGAAAGTCAAATACATTCTACAAAGCTAGTTGAATAAAATGAAAGTCAAACACATTCAAACAAAGCTATTTGAATCAAATGAAAGTCAAACACATTCGAACAAAGGAATTTGAATCAAATGAAAGTCAAACACATTCAAATAAAGCTATTTGAATCTAATGAAAGTCTAACACATTCAAACAAAGTTATTTAAATAAAATGAAAGTTAAATGCATTGTACAAAGCTAACAGAATCAAATGAAAGTCAAACACATTCAAACAAAGCTATTTGAAACAAATGAAAGTTAAATACATTCTACAAAGCTAATTGAATCAAATGAAAGTTAAACACATTCAAACAAAGCTAATTGAATCATATGAATGTCAAACACATTTAAACAAAGCTAATTGAATCAAATGAAATTCAAACACATTCAATCAAAGCAAATTAAACCAAATAAGCGTGAAATACATTCTACAAAGCTATTTGAATAAAATGTAAGTTAAACACATTCAAACAAAGCTAAATGAATCAAATAAAAGTTAAACACATTCAAACAAAGCTATTTGAATCAAATGACAGTCAAATACATTCTTCAAAGCTAATTGAATCAAATGAAAGTCAAACACATTCAAAACAAAGCTATTTGAATCAAATGAGAGTCAAATACATTCTACAAAGCTAATTGAATGAAATGAAAGTCAAACACATTCAAACAAAGCCTTTTAAATCAAATGAATGTCAAACACATTAAAAAAAAGCTTTTTAATTTAAATGAAAGTCAAACACATTCAAACAAAGCTATATAAATCAAATGAAAGTGAAATGCATTCTACAAAGCAAATTGAATCAAATGAAATTCAAACACATTCAAACAAAGCTATTTGAATCAAATGAAAGTCTAACACATTCTACAAAGCTAATTGAATAAGATGAATGTTAAACACATTCAAACAAAGCTAAATAAATCAAATGAAAGTCAAACCCATTCAAACAAAGCTAATTGAATTATATGAATGTCAAACACATTCAAACAAAACTAATTGAATCAAATGAAAGTCAAACACATTCAATCAAAGCTATTTGAATCAAATGAAAGTAAAATACATTCTACAAAGCTATTTGAATCAAATGAGAGTCAAATACATTCAAACAAAGCTATTTGAATGAAATAAAAGTCAAATACATTCTACAAAGCTAATAGAATCAAATGAAAGTGAAACATATTCAAACAAAGCTATTTGAATCTAATGAAAGTCAAACACATTCAAACAAAGCTATTTAAATAAAATGAAAGTCAAATACATTCTACAATGCTAATTGAATCAAATGATAGTTAAACACATTCAAACAAAGCTATTTGAATGAAACAAAAGTCATATACATTCTACAAAGCTAATTGAATCAAATGAAAGTGAAACATATTCAAACAAAGCTATTTGAATCAAATGAAAGTTAAACACATTCAAACAAAGCTATTTAAATCAAATGAAAGTCAAATAAATTCTACACTGCTATTTGAATCAAATGAAAGTCAAATACATTCTACAAAGCTATTTGAATCAAATGAGAGTCAAACACTTTCAAACAAAGCTAATTGAATCAAATGAAAGTCAAACACATTCAAACAAAGCTATTTGAATCAAATGAAAGTCAAACACATTCAAACAAAGGAATTTGAATCAAATGAAAGTCAAACACATTCAAATGAAGCTAATTGAATCAAATGAAAGTCAAACATATTCAAACAAAGCTATTTGAATGAAATGAAAGTTAAACACATTCAAACAAAGCTATTTAAATCAAATGAAAAGTCAAATAAATTCTACAATGCTATTTGATTCAAATGAAAGTCAAATACATTCAAACAAAGCTATTTTAATAAAATGAAAGTCAAATACAATCTACAAAGCTAATTGAATCAAATAAAAGTCAAAAAACATTCAAACAAAGCTATTTGAATCAAATGAAAGTCAAATACATTCTACAAAGGTAGTTAAGTCAAATGAAAGTCAAACACATTCAAACAAAGGAATTTGAATCAAATGAAAGTCAAACACATTCAAATAAAGATATTTGAATCAAATGAGAGTCAAATACATTCAAACAAAGCTAATTAAATCAAATAAAAGTCAAATACATTCTACAAAGCAAATTGAATCAAATGAAAGTCAAACACATTCAAACAAAGCTAATTGAATCAAATGAAAGTCTAACACATTCTAACAAAGTAAAAAACATTAAAACAAAGCTATTTGAATCAAATGAAAGTCAAACACATTCAAACAAAGCTATTCGAATAAAATAAAGGTCAAATACATTCTATAAAGCTTATTGAACCAAATAAAAGGAAAAATACATTCAAACAAAGCTATTTGAATCAAATGAAAGTCAAACACATTCAAACAAAGCTATTTGAAGCAAATGAAAGTCAAATACATTCTACAAAGATAATTGAAACAAATGAAAGTCAAACACAGTCAAACAAGGTTATTTGACTCAAACGAAAGTCAAATACATTCTACAAAGCTAATTGAATCAAATGAAAGTCAAACACATTCAAACAAAACTATTTGAATAAAATGAAAGTCAAACACATTCAAACAAAGATTTTGAACCAAATAAAAGTCAAATACATTCTACAAAGCTAATTGAATCAAATGAAAGTCAAACACATTCAAATAAAGCTATTTGAATCAAATGAAAGTCAAATACATTCTACAAAGCTAATTAAATCAAATGAAAGTCAAACACATTCAAACAAAGGAATTTGAATCACATGAAAGTCAAACACATTCAAATAAAGCTATTTGAATCAAATGAAGGTCAAATACATTCTACAAAGCTAGTTGAATCAAATGAAAGTCAAACACATTCAAACAAAGCTATTTGAATCAAATGAAAGTCAAACACATTCGAACAAAGGAATTTGAATCAAATGAAAGTCAAACACATTCAAATAAAGCTATTTGAATCAAATGAAAGTCTAACACATTCAAACAAAGTTATTTAAATAAAATGAAAGTGAAATGCATTGTACAAAGCTAACAGAATCAAATGAAAGTCAAACACATTCAAACAAAGCTATTTGAAACAAATGAAAGTTAAATACATTCTACAAAGCTAATTGAATCAAATGAAAGTTAAACACATTCAAACAAAGCTAATTGAATCATATGAATGTCAAACACATTCAAACAAAGCTAATTGAATCAAATGAAAGTCAAACACATTCAATCAAAGCAAATTAAACCAAATAAGCGTCAAATACATTCAAACAAAGCTAAATGAATCAAATAAAAGTTAAACACATTCAAACAAAGCTATTTGAATCAAATGACAGTCAAATACATTCTTCAAAGCTAATTGAATCAAATGAAAGTCAAACACATTCAAAACAAAGCTATTTGAATCAAATGAGAGTCAAATACATTCTACAAAGCTAATTGAATGAAATGAAAGTCAAACACATTCAAACAAAGCCTTTTAAATCAAATGAATGTCAAACACATTAAAAAAAAGCTTTTTAATTTAAATGAAAGTCAAACACATTCAAACAAAGCTATATAAATCAAATGAAAGTGAAATGCATTCTACAAAGCAAATTGAATCAAATGAAATTCAAACACATTCAAACAAAGCTATTTGAATCAAATTAAAGTCTAACACATTCTACAAAGCTAATTGAATCACATGAATGTTAAACACATTCAAACAAAGCTAAATAAATCAAATGAAAGTCAAACACATTCAAACAAAGCTAATTGAATCATATGAATGTCAAACCCATTCAAACAAAACTAATTGAATCAAATGAAAGTCAAACACATTCAATCAAAGCTATTTGAATCAAATGAAAGTAAAATACATTCTACAAAGCTATTTGAATCAAATGAGAGTCAAATACATTCAAACAAAGCTATTTGAATGAAATAAAAGTCATATACATTCTACAAAGCTAATTGAATCAAATGAAAGTGAAACATATTCAAACAAAGCTATTTGAATCTAATGAAAGTCAAACACATTCAAACAAAGCTATTTAAATCAAATGAAAGTCAAATACATTCTACAATGCTAATTGAATCAAATGATAGTTAAACACATTCAAACAAAGCTATTTGAATGAAACAAAAGTCATATACATTCTACAAAGCTAATTGAATCAAATGAAAGTGAAACATATTCAAACAAAGCTATTTGAATCAAATGAAAGTTAAACACATTCAAACAAAGCTATTTAAATCAAATGAAAGTCAAATAAATTCTACATTGCTATTTGATTCAAATGAAAGTCAAATACATTCTACAAAGCTATTTGAATCAAATGAAAGTCAAACACATTCAAACAAAGCTTTTTGAAGCAAATAAAAGTCAAATACATTCTACAAAGATAATTGAAACAAATGAAAGTCAAACACAGTCAAACAAGGTTATTTGACTCAAACGAAAGTCAAATACATTCTACAAAGCTAATTGAATCAAATGAAAGTCAAACACATTCAAACAAAACTATTTGAATCAAATGAAAGTCAAACACATTCAAACAAAGATTTTGAATCAAATAAAAGTCAAATACATTCTACAAAGCTAATTGAATCAAATGAAAGTCAAACACATTCAAATAAAGCTATTTGAATCAAATGAAAGTCAAATACATTCTACAAAGCTAGTTGAATCAAATGAAAGTCAAACACATTCAAACAAAGCTATTTCAATCAAATGAAAGTCAAACACATTCGAACAAAGGAATTTGAATCAAATGAAAGTCAAACACATTCAAATAAAGCTATTTGAATCAAATGAAAGTCTAACACATTCAAACAAAGTTATTTAAATAAAATGAAAGTGAAATGCATTGTACAAAGCTAACAGAATCAAATGAAAGTCAAACACATTCAAACAAAGCTATTTGAAACAAATGAAAGTTAAATACATTCTACAAAGCTAATTGAATCAAATGAAAGTTAAACACATTCAAACAAAGCTAATTGAATCATATGAATGTCAAACACATTCAAACAAAGCTAATTGAATCAAATGAAAGTCAAACACATTCAATCAAAGCAAATTAAACCAAATAAGCGTCAAATACATTCTACAAAGCTATTTGAATAAAATGTAAGTTAAACACATTCAAACAAAGCTAAATGAATCAAATAAAAGTTAAACACATTCAAACAAAGCTATTTGAATCAAATGACAGTCAAATACATTCTTCAAAGCTAATTGAATCAAATGAAAGTCAAACACATTCAAAACAAAGCTATTTGAATCAAATGAGAGTCAAATACATCCTACAAAGCTAATTGAATGAAATGAAAGTCAAACACATTCAAACAAAGCCTTTTAAATCAAATGAATGTCAAACACATTAAAAAAAAGCTTTTTAATTTAAATGAAAGTCAAACACATTCAAACAAAGCTATTTGAATCAAATGAAAGTCTAACACATTCTACAAAGCTAATTGAATCAAATGAAATTTAAACACATTCAAACAAAGCTAAATGAATCAAATGAAAGTCAAACACATTCAAACAAAGCTAATTGAATCATATAAATGTCAAACACATTCAAACAAAACTAATTGAATCAAATGAAAGTCAAACACATTCAATCAAAGCTATTTGAATCAAATGAAAGTAAAATACATTCTACAAAGCTATTTGAATCAAATGAGAGTCAAATACATTCAAACAAAGCTATTTGAATGAAATAAAAGTCATATACATTCTACAAACCTAATTGAATCAAATGAAAGTGAAACATATTCAAACAAAGCTATTTGAATCTAATGAAAGTCAAACACATTCAAACAAAGCTATTTAAATAAAATGAAAGTCAAATACATTCTACAATGCTAATTGAATCAAATGATAGTTAAACACATTCAAACAAAGCTATTTGAATGAAACAAAAGTCATATACATTCTACAAAGCTAATTGAATCAAATGAAAGTGAAACATATTCAAACAAAGCTATTTGAATCAAATGAAAGTTAAACACATTCAAACAAAGCTATTTAAATCAAATGAAAGTCAAATAAATTCTACACTGCTATTTGAATCAAATGAAAGTCAAATACATTCTACAAAGCTATTTGAATCAAATGAGAGTCAAACACTTTCAAACAAAGCTATTTTCATCAAATGAAAGTCAAATACATTCTAAAAACCTAATTGAATGAAATGAAAGTCAAACACATTCAAACAAAGCTATTTGAATCAAATGAAAGTCAAACACATTCAAACAAAGGAATTTGAATCAAATGAAAGTCAAACACATTCAAATGAAGCTAATTGAATCAAATGAAAGTCAAACATATTCAAACAAAGCTATTTGAATCAAATGAAAGTCAAACACATTCAAACAAAGCTATTTAAATCAAATGAAAAGTCAAATAAATTCTACAATGCTATTTGAATCAAATGAAAGTCAAATACATTCTACAAAGCTATTTGAATCAAATGAGAGTCAAACACATTCAAACAAAGCTATTTTAATAAAATGAAAGTCAAATACAATCTACAAAGCTAATTGAATCAAATGAAAGTCAAACATATTCAAACAAAGCTATTTGAAAAAAATAAAAGTCAAATACATTCTTTAAAGCTAATTGAACCAAATGAAAGTAAAAAACATTCAAACAAAGCTATTTGAATCAAATGAAAGTCAAATACATTCTACAAAGGTAGTTAAATCAAATGAAAGTCAAACACATTCAAACAAAGGAATTTGAATCAAATGAAAGTCAAACACATTCAAATAAAGCTATTTGAATCAAATGAGAGTCAAATACATTCAAACAAAGCTAATTAAATCAAATAAAAGTCAAATACATTCTACAAAGCAAATTGAATCAGATGAAAGTCAAACACATTCAAACAAAGCTAATTGAATCAAATGAAAGTCAAATACATTCTACACACCTAATTGTATCAAATGAAAGTCAAACACATTCAAATAAAGCTATTTGAATCAAATGAAAGTCTAACACATTCAAACAAAGTTATTTAAATAAAATGAAAGTGAAATGCATTGTACAAACCTAACAGAATCAAATGAAAGTCAAACACATTCAAATAAAGCTATTTTAAACAAATGAAAGTTAAATACATTCTACAAAGCTAATTGAATCAAATGAAAGTTAAACATATTCAAACAAAGCTAAATGAATCAAATGAAAGTCAAACACATTCAAACAAAGCTAATTGAATCATATGAATGTCAAACACATTCAAACAAAGCTAATTGAATCAAATGAAAGTCAAACTGATCCAAAGTGGACATCTAATGAACCTGTTGCTTTAGTCTTAGAGACTCTTGGGTTTTTCCCATTCACAAAGAAGGGTGAAATTCTATGCTGCATTTCATGGGAAGATTGAAGATTGGTACACGGTTGGCTAGCATCACATTTTGGACGCATTTCATGACTATTTTGGGCGTGTGGATCCTAGGCCATTTACTATCTATTATTAACTTATGTGCTAGTTAATGTTGCTGGAATAATGCTAAGAATCTAGCTCTTGTCCGGTTGTAATGGGGGGGGTTATCAATAGGCTTTATTATGCTTTCATTACTTAGCTTAAATCAAGGCTTAAATCAAGGAGGAAACCATTTGCTGTTGGCCTTTCATTCTTGGACGGTTTCCTTGGCTTTTGGTGTGCTTTTGCTGCTCCTTTCCTCTATAAAAGGGAGAGCAAAACAGAAATTAAGGGGCAGTTTTTGAGATTTGATAAAAAACCTTGTGTTTATAGCATTTTAACTTAGAGTTTGTCTCAAGTTCAAGTGTTCCCTTATTGCTTTGAGTGAGTCTTGAGTGATAAGCTTAGGAGAGATTGAGTGAGTCTTATCTCTGGCCTAAAACCCCAAAACTTTGAGTGTGTCCTTGAGTTTTGGCCCTTTTATCTTGTTCCATGATATTTGAGTATTCTAACTATAAGTATTTTTAAATCCATCAACCCATATTCGGGAGGGGGTATTTAGATTTACATACATCATCTGGTATCAGAGCCTAGTTAAGGGTTTTCTTAAAGAAAATCGAGTTTGAAGGCGTTTGGAGCAAAACGGCAGAAGAGTTTGGAGTTGCGGTTTGAAAGAAGGACATATCTCCTTCGTTTTCTGTCCAAATCGAGTTATTTCTTTTTTGAATCTGGATTTTTTTTTGCGTAGATTACTCACAAAAATTTTCAGATATTTTGGAATCTTTCTGCTAATAAACTGGGCAGGTTTTTCGCAGCAGCGCAGAAAAGAGGCAAAACCGGGAAGGCAGAATTCAATTGAAGATTTCTCCCTCATCCGAAAAGCTTTTGAGGAATTTATTTTTTGCAAATTGGTAGTTTTGATCTGAATATTCTGAATTTGTAAGCCTTTGAGAGTCTAGAGGCAATTTTCGTTTTTCATTTTGTCTCTAATTTCGGCAGTTTTCATTGTACTTGTAATATCCAAGCAAAAATAGTGGAAATCATGTCTAGTGAGGAGCTTGCTAGAATGTTGCAAGTAATCACTGAAAAATTGGAGAATTTGGAGAAAAAAACAGAAGAGAGTGAAGTCTCTAGGGCACAACAAGATACTAGGATGGATGCCATATCTGATATGCTCCTTAAAGCCACTAGGAAAATAAATGAATTAGAGGAGGAGGATGAAAATAGTGGTAACAATTTTAGACAATTTGATGAAGATAGGGGTCTAAAAATTGATATGCATGAATTTGATGGAGGGCATGATTGTGAGGCTTTCTTAGATTGGGTTAGGCAAATTGAAACCGTTTTTGATTACAAGGGGTATGATGATAGGAAACGGTTCAGTTGGCTGTCCTTAAACTCACTAAACTAGCTGCATTGTGGTATGAAAACCTCAAGTCAAATAGAAGAAGAGAAGGGAAAGATAAGATAGACTCGTGGGAAAAATTAAAAAAGAAAATGAGGGAAAAATGGGTAAGTAAAGAGTATGAACAAGATCAATACTTAAAATTAACCCACCTATCACAAGAAAACATGAGTGTGGAGGATTACATAAAAGAATTTGAAAGGTTAGGCTTGACTTGCGACTTGCAAGAAAAGGAGGCTTACAAAATTGCTAGATTTGTCAAGGGGTTGACCAAAGAAATTAATAGGAAAGTGGAAGTTACTCATTATGCCACTTTTAGTGATGTATGCAAACTAGCTTTGAAGTATGAGTCTCAACTTAAAGAAGAAAGGGAGAAAGAGAAGCCCAAAACTTCTTCTTTCAAGAATACTTCGAAATTTACTCCTTTCAACTCTAAAGGGAGTACTTTTCAAAGTAAAACCTTTTCACCTAGCTCATCAAAAGGGAAAGAAAAACAAGTAGTTTCGCCTAGTGAGCTTTCAACTAGGAGAAAATGCTTCAAGTGTCATGGGAGAGGACATATTGCATCGGAATGTCCTAGTAAGAGTGTGTTAACAGCCTCTCAATGTGCTCTCATGGATGAGGAAGAAAAGGTCTATAACTTTGTGGCTCATGAGGAGGGTTGCGAGTTTGATGAAGAGTATGAGGAAGAGATTCAACCCGAAGATGAGTTCAACATGATGGTGGTTCGTAGAATCTTGTATAATGAACCCGAAATTGATCTTAAACAACGAAACAACTTGTTCCACACTAGATGCAAGATAGGAGAGAAGACTTGCAATGTGATTGTTGATAGTGGTGCCCAAACAGATGTTGTTTCATCCGAGGCTGTGAGTAAATTGAAGCTACCCACTAGAGACCATGGTGAACCTTACAAGCTCAATTGGTTGAATGATGGCACAAGCATTAGAGTCAAGAAGCAAGCATTGGTGTCTTATTCCATTGGAGGGTTCGAAGATGAGCGTTGGTGTGATATTCTTCCTATGGATGCGTGTCATTTGTTGCTTGGAAGACCGTGGCAGTTTGATCATGATTCGGAGCATAAAGGGAAAACTAATGTGTATATTGTAACTACCAAAAATGGTAGAAAAGTTAAGTTAGTGCCTTTACCTCCTAAAGTTGCTAAGAAAGAAAAAGAGAAAAGCAACTATCTTGTAACTTGTAATGAATATGAACGAATAATGAAAGAAATGGGGGGAGGGTATGCTTTGGTGGTAAGGACCAAAGATGATAATGGTACTACTTGTATTAACTCATCCATGCTAAATGAGTTATTAGAAGAGTACCAAGATGTGTTCCCCAATGACTTGCCCAAAGGCCTACCTCCAATTAGAGGCATTGAGCACGCCATTGACTTAATTCCAGGAGCACCTTTGCCCAACAAGGCTGCCTATAGGTGTAATCCGGAAGAGAGTAAGGAACTTGAAAAGCAAGTGAACGAATTACTTGAGAGAGGTTATGTGAGAGAAAGCCTTAGTCCTTGCGCGGTTCCAGCCCTCTTAGTACCAAAAAAAGATGGTACTTGGAGAATGTGTGTTGATAGTCGTTCCATTAACAATATAACGGTCAAATACCGTTTTCCTATGCCTCGATTGCAAGATATGTTAGATGAGTTGAGTGGTGCCTTAGTCTTTTCCAAAATAGATTTAAGGAGTGGGTACCATCAAATGAGAATTCGAGAGGGGGATGAGTGGAAGACGGCTTTCAAAACAAAACAAGGGTTGTATGAGTGGTTAGTGATGCCATTTGGGCTTTGCAACGCCCCAAGCTCCTTCATGAGATTGATGAATGAAGTTCTCCGTCCTTTTCTTAATGATTTTGTTGTTGTTTACTTAGATGACATTCTTGTGTATAGTAAAAACAATGATGATCATGTAATTCATTTGAGGAGATTGTTTGAAAAATTGAGGGAGGTGAAGTTGTATGGTAAGCTTGAAAAATGTGTATTCATGACTCCTAGTGTTGTATTCTTAGGATACATTGTAACAGGAGAGGGGGTTCATGTAGATCCGGAGAAGGTAAAAGCAGTCCAGTCTTGGTTGGCTCCAACCAATGTGCACGAAGTTAGAAGTTTTCATGGACTTGCCTACTTCTATAGGCGGTTCATCAAAAACTTCTCTACCATCATGGCTCCAATCACCGAGTTGACCAAAAAGGGTGAGTTCGTATGGGAAGAAAATGCTCAACGAGCCTTTGAGAAGGTTAAACATATGCTTTGCAACGCTCCTATACTTGTGCTACCAGATTTCAACAAAGTGTTTGAGGTAGAGTGTGATGCAAGTGGGATTGGAATAGGTGCTGTTTTGATTCAAGAGAAGAAGCCCGTGAGTTACTTTAGTGATAAGTTGAATGGGGCTAAGTTGAACTATTCCACTTATGACCGTGAGTTCTATGCCATATTTAGAGCACTTGATCATTGGTCTCACTACCTTAGACCAAAACCATTTGTTCTTCATTCCGATCATGAGGCTCTGAAATTTATTCATGGGCAACAAAAACTCAACAAGAGACATGCTAAATGGGTGGAGTTTCTCCAATCATTTACCTTTAGCTCCAAGTACAAGGATGGAAAGAGTAATGTTGTGGCCGATGCATTGTCTCGTCGGAGCTACTTACTTTCCATGGTGGATGCTAAGATCTTGGGTTTTGAACAACTCAAGGAATGTTATATAAATGATCCCGACTTTGCTAGCGAGATAGAGAATCCTACCAAAGAGTGTGTGAGACAAGATGGCTACCTCTTTAAAGGTAACAAGCTATGTGTTCCGAAGAGTGGGGTTAGGGAGTTATTAGTGAGAGAAGTGCATGGTGGAGGTTTAGCCGGTCATTTTGGGATACAAAAGACTCTTGATATTCTAGGTGAACACTTCTATTGGCCTAGAATGATCAAGGATGTTACTCATGTTGTGGAGAGATGTGCTACTTGTCAAAAGGCTAAGGGACACTTCACAAAGGGTCTTTATACTCCGTTGCCAGTTCCGGATGCTCCATGGGAAAGTGTTAGCATGGATTTCATTGTTGGATTGCCTCGCACTCAAAGGGGAAGAGATAACATCATGGTTGTTGTAGATAGATTCTCTAAAATGGCACACTTTGTAGCTTGTAATAAAACTGATGATGCCGTGAAAGTGGCCGAGCTGTACTTCAAGGAAATTGTCAAACTCCATGGCATTCCTCGAAGTATAGTATCTGATAGGGACTCCAAATTCCTTAGTCACTTTTGGAGAACCCTATGGAAACTTGTGGGTACCAAGTTACTATTTAGTACCTCTCATCATCCCCAAACCGATGGGCAAACCGAGGTCACTAATAGAACTTTGGGTACTTTGTTACGAGGTCTTGTGAGCAAAACGCAAAAAGATTGGGACATGAAATTAGCCCATGCGGGATTTGCTTACAATAGAGCTCATTCCCTAACTACTTCCCGTTCTCCATTTGAAGTAGTTTATGGAGTGAACCCATTTGTGCCGATTGATCTTGTTCCTATGGTTAAGAGTGACATGGTAGAGAAAGATGCTAAAAAGAGGGTGGAAACCTTTCAAAAAACCTGTGAGCAAGTGAAGAAAAGAATTGAGGAGATGAATAAAAAATACCAATAGCGAGCCAATAAGAAACGCAAACAGCCTATTTTTCATCCCGGGGACTTGGTTTGGGTGCATTTCAGGAAGGAAAGGTTCCCTAAGCTTCGCAAAAACAAGCTTATGCCTCGTTCTGATGGTCCTTTTAAGGTTCTTGAGAGGGTGAACGATAGTGCTTACAAAATTGAGCTACCAGACAAATTGATGGGTGTTAGTGCGACTTTCAATGTAGGGGATTTATCACCATACTTTGATGATTCAAGTTTGAGGGCAAACTCTTTTGAAGAAGGGGGGAATGATCCAAAGTGGACATCTAATGAACCTGTTGCTTTAGTCTTAGAGACTCTTGGGTTTTTCCCATTCATAAAGAAGGGTGAAATTCTATGCTGCATTTCATGGGAAGATTGAAGATTGGTACACGGTTGGCTAGCATCACATTTTGGACGCATTTCATGACTATTTTGGGCGTGTGGATCCTAGGCCATTTACTATCTATTATTAACTTATGTGCTAGTTTATGTTGCTGAAATAATGCCAAGAATCTAGCTCTTGGCCGGTTGTAATGGGGGGGTTATCAATAGGCTTTATTATGCTTTCATTACTTAGCTTAAATCAAGGCTTAAATCAAGGAGGAAACCATTGGCTGTTGGCCTTTCATTCTTGGACGGTTTCCTTGGCTTTTGGTGTGCTTTTGCTGCTCCTTTCCTCTATAAAAGGGAGAGCAAAACAGAAATTAAGGGGCAGTTTTTGAGATTTGATAAAAAACCTTGTGTTTATAGCATTTTAACTTAGAGTTTGTCTCAAGTTCAAGTGTTCCCTTATTGCTTTGAGTGAGTCTTGAGTGATAAGCTTAGGAGAGATTGAGTGAGTCTTATCTCTGGCCTAAAACCCCAAAACTTTGAGTGTGTCCTTGAGTTTTGGCCCTTTTATCTTGTTCCATGATATTTGAGTATTCTAACTATAAGTATTTTTAAATCCATCAACCCATATTCGGGAGGGGGTATTTAGATTTACATCACAAACACATTCAATCAAAGCAAATTAAATCAAATAAGAGTCAAATACATTCTACAAAGCTATTTGAATCAAATGAAAGTTAAACACATTCAAACAAAGCTAAATGAATCAAATAAAAGTCAAACACATTCAAACAAACTCTGTTTGAATCAAATGACAGTCAAATACATTCTACAAAGCTAATTGAATCAAATGAAAGTCAAACACATTCAAAACAAAGCTATTTGAATCAACTGAGAGTCAAATACATTCTACAAAGCTAATTGAATCAAATGAAAGTCAAACACATTCAATTAAAGCCTTTTAAATCAAATGAATGTCAAACACATTAAAAAAAAGCTTTTTACTTTAAATGAAAGTCAAACACATTCAAACAAAGCTATATAAATCAAATGAAAGGGAAATGCATTCTACAAAGCAAATTGAATCAAATGAAATTCAAACACCTTCAAACAAAGCTATTTGAATCAAATGAAAGTCTAACACATTCTACAAAGCTAATTGAACCAAATGAAAGTAAGAAACATTCAAACAAAACTAATTGAATCAAATGAAAGTCAAAAACACATTCAATCAAAGCTATTTGAATCAAATGAAAGTAAAATACATTCTACAAAGCTATTTGAATCAAATGAGAGTCAAATACATTCAAACAAAGCTATTTGAATGAAATAAAAGTCATATACATTCTACAAAGCTAATTGAATCAAATGAAAGTGAAACATATTCAAACAAAGCTATTTGAATCAAATGAAAGTCAAACACATTCAAACAAAGCTATTTAAATCAAATGAAAGTCAAATACATTCTACAATGCTAATTGAATCAAATGATAGTTAAACACATTCAAACAAAGCTATTTGAATGAAATAAAAGTCATATACATTCTACAATGCTAATTGAATCAAATGAAAGTGAAACAAAATCAAACAAAGCTATTTGAATCAAATGAAAGTCAAACACATTCAAACAAAGCTATTTAAATCAAATGAAAGTCAAATACATTCTACACTGCTATTTGAATCAAATGAAAGTCAAATACATTCTACAAAGCTATTTGAATCAAATGAGAGTCAAACACATTCAAACAAAGCTATTTTAATCAAATGAAAGTCAAATACATTCTAAAAACCTAATTGAATGAAATGAAAGTCAAACACATTCAAACAAAGCTATTTGAATCAAATGAAAGTCAAACACATTCAAACAAAGCTATTTTAATCAAATGACAGTCAAATACATTCTACAGAGCTAATTGAATCAAATGAAAGTCAAACACATTCAAAACAAAGCTATTTGAATCAAATGAGAGTCAAATACATTCTACAAAGCTAATTGAATCAAATGAAAGTCAAACACATTCAAACAAAGCCTTTTAAATCAAATGAATGTCAAACACATTAAAAAAAAAGCTTTTTAATTTAAATGAAAGTCAAACACATTCAAACAAAGCTATATAAATCAAATGAAAGGGAAATGCATTCTACAAAGCAAATTGAATCAAATGAAATTCAAACACATTCAAACAAAGCTATTTGAATCAAATGAAAGTCTAACACATTCTACAAAGCTAATTGAATCAAATGAATGTTAAACACATTCAAACAAAGCTAAATGAATCAAATGAAAGTCAAACACATTCAAACAAAGCTAATTGAATCATATGAATGTCAAACACATTCAAACAAAACTAATTGAGTCAAATGAAAGTCAAAAACACATTCAATCAAAGCTATTTGAATCAAATGAAAGTAAAATACATTCTACAAAGCTATTTGAATCAAATGAGAGTCAAATACATTCAAACAAAGCTATTTGAATGAAATAAAAGTCATATACATTGTACAAAGCTAATTGAATCAAATGAAAGTGAAACATATTCAAACAAAGCTATTTGAATCAAATGAAAGTCAAACACATTCAAACAAAGCTATTTAAATCAAATGAAAGTCAAATACATTTTACAATGCTAATTGAATCAAATGATAGTTAAACACATTCAAACAAAGCTATTTGAATGAAATAAAAGTCATATACATTCTACAAAGCTAATTGAATCAAATGAAAGTGAAACATATTCAAACAAAGCTATTTGAATCAAATGAAAGTCAAACACATTCAAACAAAGCTATTTAAATCAAATGAAAGTCAAATACATTCTACAATGCTAATTGAATCAAATGATAGTTAAACACATTCAAACAAAGCTATTTGAATGAAATAAAAGTCATATACATTCTACAATGCTAATTGAATCAAATGAAAGTGAAACAAAATCAAACAAAGCTATTTAAATTAAATGAAAGTCAAACACATTCAAACAAAGCTATTTAAATCAAATGAAAGTAAAATACATTCTACAAAGCTATTTGAATCAAATGAGAGTCAAATACATTCAAACAAAGCTATTTGAATGAAATAAAAGTCATATACATTGTACAAAGCTAATTGAATCAAATGAAAGTGAAACATATTCAAACAAAGCTATTTGAATCAAATGAAAGTCAAACACATTCAAACAAAGCTATTTAAATCAAATGAAAGTCAAATACATTCTACAATGCTAATTGAATCAAATGATAGTTAAACACATTCAAATAAAGCTATTTGAATGAAATAAAAGTCATATACATTGTACAAAGCTAATTGAATCAAATGAAAGTGAAACATATTCAAACAAAGCTATTTGAATCAAATGAAAGTCAAACACATTCAAACAAAGCTATTTAAATCAAATGAAAGTCAAATACATTCTACAATGCTAATTGAATCAAATGATAGTTAAACACATTCAAACAAAGCTATTTGAATGAAATAAAAGTCATATACATTCTACAAAGCTAATTGAATCAAATGAAAGTGAAACATATTCAAACAAAGCTATTTGAATCAAATGAAAGTCAAACACATTCAAACAAAGCTATTTAAATCAAATGAAAGTCAAATACATTCTACACTGCTATTTGAATCAAATGAAAGTCAAATACATTCTACAAAGCTATTTGAATCAAATGAGATTCAAACACATTCAAACAAAGCTATTTTAATCAAATGAAAGTCAAATACATTCTAAAAACCTAATTGAATGAAATGAAAGTCAAACACATTCAAACAAAGCTATTTGAATCAAATGAAAGTCAAACACATTCAAACAAAGGAATTTGAATCAAATGAAAGTCAAACACATTCAAATGAAGCTATCTGAATCAAATGAAAGTCAAATACATTAAAACAAAGATAATTAAATCAAATAAAAGCCAAATACATTCTACAAAGCAAATTGAATCAAATGAAAGTCAAACACATTTAAACAAAGCTATTTGGATCAAATGAACGTCAAATACATTCTACAAAGCTAATTGTATCGAATGAAAGTCAAACACATTCAAACAAAGCTATTTGAATCAAATGAAAGTCAAACACATTCAAACAAAGCTATTTAAATCAAATGAAAAGTCAAAAAAATTCTACAAAGCTATTTGAATCAAATGAAAGTCAAATACATTCTACAAAGCTATTTGAATCAAATGAGAGTCAAACACATTCAAACAAAGCTATTTTAATAAAATGAAAGTGAAATACAATCTACAAAGCTAATTGAATCAAATGAAAGTCAAACACATTCAAACAAAGCAATTTGAAAAAAATAAAAGTCAAATACATTCTTTAAAGCTAATTGAACCAAATGAAAGTAAAAAACATTCAAACAAAGCTATTTGAATCAAATGAAAGTCAAATACATTCTACAAAGGTAGTTAAATGAAATGAAAGTCAAACACATTCAAACAAAGGAATTTGAATCAAATGAAAGTCAAACACATTCAAATAAAGCTATTTGAATCAAATGAGAGTCAAATACATTCAAACAAAGCTAATTAAATCAAATAAAAGTCAAATACAGTCTACAAAGCAAATTGAATCAAATGAAAGTCAAACACATTCAAACAAAGCTAATTGAATCAAATGAAAGTCAAATACATTCTACAAACCTAATTGTATCAAATGAAAGTCAAACACATTCAAATAAAGCTATTTGAATCAAATGAAAGTCTAACACATTCAAACAAAGTTATTTAAATAAAATGAAAGTGAAATGCATTGTACAAAGCTAACAGAATCAAATGAAAGTCAAACACATTCAAACAAAGCTATTTTAATTAAATGAAAGTTAAATACATTCTACAAAGCTAATTGAATCAAATGAAAGTTAAACACATTCAAACAAAGCTAAATGAATCAAATGAAAGTCAAACACATTCAAACAAAGCTAATTGAATCATATGAATGTCAAACACATTCAAACAAAGCTAATTGAATCAAATGAAAGTCAAACACATTCAATCAAAGCAAATTAAATCAAATAAGAGTCAAATACATTCTACAAAGCTATTTGAATCAAATGAAAGTTAAACACATTCAAACAAAGCTAAATGAATCAAATAAAAGTCAAACACATTCAAACAAAGCTATTTGAATCAAATGACAGTCAAATACATTCTACAAAGCTAATTGAATCAAATGAAAGTCAAACACATTCAAAACAAAGCTATTTGAATCAAATGAGAGTCAAATACATTCTACAAAGCTAATTGAATCAAATGAAAGTCAAACACATTCAAACAAAGCCTTTTAAATCAAATGAATGTCAAACACATTAAAAAAAAGCTTTTTAATTTAAATGAAAGTCAAACACATTCAAACAAAGCTATATAAATCAAATGAAAGGGAAATGCATTCTACAAAGCAAATTGAATCAAATGAAATTCAAACACATTCAAACAAAGCTATTTGAATCAAATGAAAGTCTAACACATTCTACAAAGCTAATTGAATCAAATGAATGTTAAACACATTCAAACAAAGCTAAATGAATCAAATGAAAGTCAAACACATTCAAACAAAGCTAATTGAATCATATGAATGTCAAACACATTCAAACAAAACTAATTGAATCAAATGAAAGTCAAAAACACATTCAATCAAAGCTATTTGAATCAAATGAAAGTAAAATACATTCTACAAAGCAATTTGAATCAAATGAGAGTCAAATACATTCAAACAAAGCTATTTGAATGAAATAAAAGTCATATACATTCTACAAAGCTAATTGAATCAAATGAAAGTGAAACATATTCAAACAAAGCTATTTGAATCAAATGAAAGTCAAACACATTCAAACAAAGCTATTTAAATCAAATGAAAGTCAAATACATTCTACAATGCTAATTGAATCAAATGATAGTTAAACACATTCAAACAAAGCTATTTGAATGAAATAAAAGTCATATACATTCTACAATGCTAATTGAATCAAATGAAAGTGAAAAAATTCAAACAAAGCTATTTGAATCAAATGAAAGTCAAACACATTCAAACAAAGATAATTAAATCAAATAAAAGTCAAATACATTCTACAAAGCAAATTGAATCAAATGAAAGTCAAACACATTCTACAAAGCTATTTGGATCAAATGAACGTCAAATACATTCAAACAAAGCTATTTTAATCAAATGAAAGTCAAATACATTCTAAAAACCTAATTGAATGAAATGAAAGTCAAACACATTCAAACAAAGCTATTTGAATCAAATGAAAGTCAAACACATTCAAACAAAGGAATTTAAATCAAATGAAAGTCAAACACATTCAAATGAAGCTATTTGAATCAAATGAAAGTGAAATACATTCAAACAAAGATAATTAAATCAAATAAAAGTCAAATACATTCTACAAAGCAAATTGAATCAAATGAAAGTCAAACACATTTAAACAAAGCTATTTGGATCAAATGAACGTCAAATACATTCTACAAAGCTAATTGTATCGAATGAAAGTCAAACACATTCAAATAAAGCTATTTGAATCAAACGAAAGTCTAACACATTCAAACAAAGTTATTTAAATAAAATGAAAGTGAAATGCATTCTACAAAGCTAACTGAATCAAATGAAAGTCAAACACATTCAACCAAAGGTATTTGAAACAAATGAAAGTCAAATACATTCTACAAAGCTAATTGAATCAAATGAAAGTTAAACACATTCAAACAAAGCTAAATGAATCAAATGAAAGTCAAACACATTCAAACAAAGCTAATTGAATCATATAAATGTCAAACACATTCAAACAAAGCTAATTGAATCAAATGAAAGTCGAACACATTCAATCAAAGCTATTTGAATCAAATGAAAGTAAAATACATTTTACAAAGCTAATTGAATCAAATAAAAGTCAAATCACATTCTACAAAGCTATTTGAATCAAATGAAAGTCAAATACATTCTACAAAGCTATTTAAATCAAATGAGAGTCAAATACATTCAAACAAAAGCAAATTAAATCAAATAAGAGTAAAATACATTCTACAAAGCTAATTGAATCAAAAGATAGTTAAACACATTCAAACAAAGCTATTTGAATGTAATAAAAGTCATATACATTCTACAAAGCTAATTGAATCAAATGAAAGTCAAACATATTCAAACAAAGCTATTTGAATCAAATGAAAGTCAAACACATTCAAACAAAGCTATTTAAATCAAATGAAAAGTCAAATAAATTCTACAATGCTATTTGAATCAAATGAAAGTCAAATACATTCTACAAAGCTATTTGAATCAAATGAGAGTCAAACACATTGAAACAAAGCTATTTTAATCAAATGAAAGTCAAACACATTCAAACAAAGCAATTTGAAAAAAATAAAAGTCAAATACATTCTTTAAAGCTAATTGAACCAAATGAAAGTAAAAAACATTCAAACAAAGCTATTTGAATCAAATGAAAGTCAAATACATTCTACAAAGGTAGTTAAATCAAATGAAAGTCAAACACATTCAAACAAAGGAATTTGAATAAAATGAAAGTCAAACACATTCAAATAAAGCTATTTGAATCAAATGAGAGTCAAATACATTCAAACAAAGCTAATTAAATCAAATAAAAGTCAAATACATTCTACAAAGCAAATTGAATCAAATGAAAGTCAAACACATTCAAACAAAGCTATTTGAATCAAACGAAAGTCAAATACATTCTACAAAGCTATTTGAATCAAATGAAAGTCAAATACATTCTATAAAGCTAATAGAATCAAATGAAAGTCAAACACATTCGAACAAAGCTATTTAAATCAATTAAATGTCAAATACATTCTATAAAGCTAATTGAATAAAATGAAAGTTAAACACATTCAAACAAAGCTTTTTAATTTAAATGAAAGTCAAATACATTCAAACAAAGCTCATTGAATCAAATGAAAGTCAAACACATTCAAACAAAGCTAATTGAATCATATGAATGTCAAACACATTCAAACAAAGCTAATTGAATCAAATGAAAGTCGAACACATTCAATCAAAGCTATTTGAATCAAATGAAAGTAAAATACATTCTACAAAGCTAATTGAATCAAATGAAAGTCAATCACATTCAAACAAAGCTATTTGAATCAAATAAAAGTCAAATACATTTTACAAAGCTATTTGAATCAAATGAAAGTCAAATACATTCTACAAAGCTATTTAAATCAAATGAGAGTCAAATACATTCAAACAAAAGCAAATTAAATCAAATAAGAGTAAAATACATTCTACAAAGCTAATTGAATCAAAAGATAGTTAAACTTATTCAAACAAAGCTATTTGAATGTAATAAAAGTCATATACATTCTACAAAGCTAATTGAATCAAATGAAAGTCAAACATATTCAAATAAAGCTATTTGAATCAAATGAAAGTCAAACACATTCAAACAAAGCTATTTAAATCAAATGAAAAGTCAAACAAATTCTACAATGCTATTTGAATCAATGAAAGTCAAATACATTCTACAAAGCTATTTGATTCAAATGAGAGTCAAACACATTGAAACAAAGCTATTTTAATCAAATGAAAGTTAAATATAATCTACAAAGCTAATTGAATCAAATGAAAGTCAAACACATTCAAACAAAGCTATTTGAAAAAAATAAAAGTCAAATACATTCTTTAAAGCTAATTGAACCAAATGAAAGTAAAAAACATTCAAACAAAGCTATTTGAGTCAAATGAAAGTCAAATACATTCTACAAAGCTAATTGTATCAAATGAAAGTCAATCACATTCAAACAAAGCTATTTGAATCAAATGAAAGTCAAATACATTCTACAAAGCTGTTTGAATCAAATGAAAGTCAAATACATTCTACAAAGCTATTTAAATCAAATGAGAGTCAAATACATTCAAACAAAAGCAAATTAAATCAAATAAGAGTAAAATACATTCTACAAAGCTAATTGAATCAAAAGATAGTTAAACTTATTCAAACAAAGCTATTTGAATGTAATAAAAGTCATATACATTCTACAAAGCTAATTGAATCAAATGAAAGTCAAACATATTCAAACAAAGCTATTTGAATCAAATGAAAGTCAAACATATTCAAACAAAGCTATTTAAATCAAATGAAAAGTCAAATAAATTCTACAATGCTATTTGAATCAAATGAAAGTCAAATACATTCTACAAAGCTATTTGAATCAAATGAGAGTCAAACACATTCAAACAAAGCTATTTTAATCAAATGAAAGTCAAATACAATCTACAAAGCTAATTGAATCAAATGAAAGTCAAACACATTCAAACAAAGCTATTTGAAAAAAATAAAAGTCAAATACATTCTTTAAAGCTAATTGAACCAAATGAAAGTAAAAAACATTCAAACAAAGCTATTTGAATCAAATGAAAGTCAAATACATTCTACAAAGGTAGTTAAATCAAATGAAAGTCAAACACATTCAAACAAAGGAATTTGAATCAAATGAAAGTCAAACACATTCGAATAAAGCTATTTGAATCAAATGAGAGTCAAATACATTCAAACAAAGCTAATTAAATCAAATAAAAGTCAAATACATTCTACAAAGCAAATTGAATCAAATGAAAGTCAAACACATTCAAACAAAGCTAATTGAATCAAATGAAAGTCAAATACATTCTACAAACCTAATTGTATCAAATGAAAGTCAAACACATTCAAATAAAGCTATTTGAATCAAATGAAAGTCTAACACATTCAAACAAAGTTATTTAAATAAAATGAAAGTGAAATGCATTGTACAAAGCTAACAGAATCAAATGAAAGTCAAACACATTCAAACAAAGCTATTTTAAACAAATGAAAGTTAAATACATTCTACACAGCTAATTGAATCAAATGAAAGTTAAACACATTCAAACAAAGCTAAATGAATCAAATGAAAGTCAAACACATTCAAACAAAGCTAATTGAATCATATGAATGTCAAACACATTCAAACAAAGATAATTGAATCAAATGAAAGTCAAACACATTCAATCAAAGCAAATTAAATCAAATAAGAGTCAAATACATTCTACAAAGCTATTTGAATCAAATGAAAGTTAAACACATTCAAACAAAGCTAAATGAATCCAATAAAAGTCAAATACATTCAAACAAAGCTATTTGAATCAAATGACAGTCAAATACATTCTACAAAGCTAATTGAATCAAATGAAAGTCAAACACATTCAAAACAAAGCTATTTGAATCAAATGAGAGTCAAATACATTCTACAAAGCTAATTGAATCAAATGAAAGTCAAACACATTCAAACAAAGCCTTTTAAATCAAATGAATGTCAAACACATTAAAAAAAAGCTTTTTAATTTAAATGAAAGTCAAACATATTCAAACAAAGCTATATAAATCAAATGAAAGGGAAATGCATTCTACAAAGCAAATTGAATCAAATGCAATTCAAACACATTCAAACAAAGCTATTTGAATCAAATGAAAGTCTAACATATTCTACAAAGCTAATTGAATCAAATGAATGTTAAACACATTCAAACAAAGCTAAATGAATCAAATGAAAGTCAAACACATTCAAACAAAGCTAATTGAATCATATGAATGTCAAACACATTCAAACAAAACTAATTGAATCAAATGAAAGTCAAAAACACATTCAATCAAAGCTATTTGAATCAAATGAAAGTAAAATACATTCTACAAAGCTATTTGAATCACGAAAGTCCTATTAGCCCTAGTCACAATTCTCATTCAAGTCCAAGCACAAGTCCAAGTTACGTTTCATCCAAAGAAGTAATACTGGCGAAATCATTTGAAGACCAAACCTTGGATTCTTTTGCTGCTCATGGTCCGTTTGGTTTTAATCATGGATTGACTTGCTTAATTACTCATTAAGCACCTTAATTGAAGCATTTTTGAACAGCTATTTCAGTTGGAGAATGGAGAGGAACTCAAGGAGAAACTTCAATGCATGAATAATGAAGGAGGCGTGAATCAAGGGGGGGTTACAAATGCATCTCCAACGTTTTTCTTGCTGAATTTGTGGCTGATTGCTTAGCTCATTTACATGCGTTTAATAAGGACGTTAAGGGGCATATGAAGACTAAGAGGCTGCTGCACTTAGACGTAATTTAGGCTTAGTTTCATTTTCGTTGTTTAAAGCTTTAATAAAATCAGTTTGCTTCTTTAAGTTAAGCAATGATTGTTAGTTCTTTTAGTGGCTTATAAAAAGCATGTCATTGTAGTTTGTAATCAGATTTTGATCAATGAAAAAGAGCTTTTGCTTGAACTTAAAAACTGATTATTTGTTTATGAAATAACCGGTTTTTGTACCAAGTTAGACTTGAAGAGATTGAGTGGTCAAGTGAGTAATCCTTCCATACAATTTGAACTTAGTAGGTTGAGTGAGAAATCCTTGCCTTCATATCCTTGTTTGTTAAGTGAGTAATCCTTGCAAACCTACACCTAAATTCTACATAAACGTACCTAAACACCAACCTAAAAACAATCCTTTGCTTAAGCTTGATTCATTAACTTGTTTAAACTAATTTCATCCATTAGTTTTCACATCATTTGGCGCGTCAAGTAGGGGGAAGTTTCTGTCCAAATGGATCAAGCAAACCCAAATGAAACCGTCGACCAAAGGAGACTTAGAATTATGGAGGAAAACCAACAAAGACTCTTGGAAACCAATGAGCAATTACATGGTAATATAATGGCTCTAATGGCTCGTTTGTTGACACAAGAACAAAGGGATGGGCGTCAAAACCCTCCTAGATATGATGACAAGAGTCTAAAGGTGGATGTAGACCTTTTTGATGGTACTCTTGACCCTGAGAAGTACTTGGAGTGGGAGCAATCACTTGAGAGGTACTTTGAGTTCAAAGACGTTGAGGAAGATGAACAAAAGTACAAGATTGCTAAGGTGAAGATAGCCAAGTATGCTGAAACTTGGTTGAAAGGAGTCCAAAGAAAACGAGAAAGCAATGGGAAAACTCGTATTTCTACATGGACCAAGCTTAGGAAGAAACTTAGGGAACGTTTTGTGCCTTCTTATTACAAACAATCCATGTATGTTAAATGGAGTACCTTGCAACAAGGTAAGAGTAGTGTGGAGGAATATATAAAAGAATTTGAAAGATTATCCATTATTTGTGAAATAGTGGAAAATGAGGATTTGAAACTAGGGAGGTTTATGGCTGGTCTAGATAAGGAGATCCTTGAAAAGATAGAAGTGCAACCCAATTTGACTTTCGATGAAACTTGCAAACTTTCTGTTAAGTTTGATAATCAAAAGAAAAAGAAAAAGCCCTCTAATCCATTTGAGCCAAAATACAAACGCCCATTCAATCCACCAAAAGAAAACTCTTCTTTTCCAAATTCCACCAAAAGAAACCCAAGTTCCTTTGACCCAAAAGAAAAAGGCAAAGCTGTTGCCAAAACCGGGGACTTGAGTGACATAGTGTGTTTTAAGTGTCATGGAAGAGGACACTATAAGAGGGATTGTCCTAATACTAGAGCTTTAACCATGAGAGAGCTAAAAAATATGATGGCTCAACCTTTTAGCCTAGATGAGGAGTTAGAGGACGAGAATGTTGTTGAAAATGACCCTTTGGAATCTTATGATTCTAATGAAGAGGAGGAACAAGGTGATGATTGTTTCCCCGAAAAAAACAGCCTAGTCTTGAGGAGAGCTTTACAAATGCAAGTTGAGGTTGAAAGAAACCCTTTGCAAAGAGAGAATGTCTTTTTAACCAAATGCAAGGTTAATGGAGATGTTTGTGACTTAATTGTTGATAGTGGTAGTGAAGCAAATGTTGTATCAAGTGACCTTGTGAAAAAACTTGATTTGAAAACCACTAGACACCCTACCCCTTACAAATTGAGTTGGCTTGATAAGAGTAAGAGTACGGGAGTTAGGAGACAATGCTTGGTAAAATTTCAGATTGGTTCTTATGTTGATGAGATTTTGTGTGATGTCATTCCTATGGATGCATGTCACGTTTTATTAGGAAGACCATGGCAAAGTAATAGAAAATCAATCCATGATGGTCTAACTAATACCTATACTATCACCCACCAAGGCAGCAAGAAAGTGTTGCATCCCTTGCCACCACAAAAAAGATTCCCCAAACACAATTCCCACCACCACAAACACCACAAAAAGAGCCCAAAAGAAAGGAAATCTTGTTACTTTCTTTCAAAGAATTCGAAAAGACCTTAGAGAAGGAAGATGAGGTGTTTTTGTTGTTGTCTAAGGAGGAGCATGAAGGGTTTGTTCAACAAAACCCTAGGTTGGCCGAATTAATCAAAGCTTATGAGGATGTTTTTCCTAATGAGTTGCCTTTAGGATTACCTCCCATTCGTGGGATAGAACATCAAATTGACCTAATTCCGGGAGCACCCCTTCCTAACAAACCACCTTATAGATGTAATCCCATGGAAACTAAAGAGTTGCAAAAACAAATTGAGGAGTTGATGCAAATGGGTTATGTGAGAGAGTCTATGAGTCCTTGTGTTGTTCCTACCTTGTTAGTGCCTAAAAAAGATGGAACATGGAGGATGTGTATTGATAGTAGGGTTGTGAACAATATAACCATTAAGTATAGGTTTCCCATACCTAGACTTGATGATATGTTGGATGAGTTGAGTGGGGCTAGAGTGTTTTCAAAAATTGATTTGAGAAGTGGGTATCACCAAATTCGTATGAGGGAGGGTGATGAGTGGAAAACAGCTTTTAAAACCAAGCATGGGTTGTATGAATGGCTTGTTATGCCATTTGGTTTAACAAATGCCCCAAGTACTTTCATGAGGCTTATGAATGAGATGTTGAGACCTTTTTTGGGGAGGTTTGTAGTTGTTTACTTAGATGCTATTCTCATCTATAGTACAAATGAGGAAGATCATTTGAGGCACTTGGAAGAAATCTTTAGAACTTTGAGGGAGAAAAAATTGTATGGGAAGTTGGAGAAGTGTCATTTTTTGCTAACCGAAATTGTTTTTCTTGGTTACATTGTTTCAGGTGATGGAATCAAGGTGGATCCAAGCAAAATAGAAGCCATTGCTTCGTGGCCTATCCCAAAAACCATAACTGAAGTTCGTTCATTTCATGGACTAACCTCTTTCTATAGAAGGTTCATTAAGAACTTTAGTACCCTCATGGCTCCTATCACCGAGTGTACAAAGAAAGGAACCTTCCAATGGAACCCTCAAGCCCAAGGGGCGTTTGAACTAGTGAAAAAAAAGATGTGTGAGGCACCTGTTTTAGCCTTACCTGATTTCATGACACCCTTTGAAGTTGAGTGTGATGCAAGTGGGAAGGGAATAGGGGCTGTCCTAATCCAAGAAAAAAAACCCATTGCCTACTTTAGTGAGAAATTGAGCCAAGGGAAATTGAACTATTCCACTTATGACAAAGAATTTTATGCCATGGTTCGAGCTTTAGATCATTGGTCACACTATTTGAGGCCACAACCATTCATCTTGCATTCGGATCATGAGTCTTTGAGGTTCATACATGGCCAAAAAAAATTGAATGCTAGGCATGCTAAGTGGGTAGAATTCTTACAATCATTCAACTTTGCTACAAAATATAAGCAAGGGAAAGCCAACATCATGGCTGATGCATTGTCAAGGAGGCATACTCTTCTTGGAATCATGGAGGCTAAGGTCCTTGGTTTTGAAATTATGAAAGAAGCTTACAAAGAAGACCATGAACTTATGGAAATCATTGAAGCTTGCAAACATGGAGTAAATGGTCAATTCGTGATGGTGGACGGTTTTCTTTTCAAAGGAAACAAACTTTGTGTTCCTAAAGGGGCAATTTGTGACTTATTGATAAGGGAAGCTCATCGAGGAGGCCTTGCTGGTCATATGGGTATTCAAAAGACCCCAGAGATCTTGCAAAGTAACTTTTATTGGCCAAAGATGCTAGCTAACGTGCATCAAATCCTAGCTAGATGTTCTACTTGTCAAAGGGCTAAAATGACCTTTCATAGAGGTGAATACAAGCCTTTGCCAATTCCCGAAAGACCTTGGGAGGATTTGAGTATGGATTTCATCATGGTCTTGCCTAGAACAGCTCGTGGAAAAGATTCAATCATGGTGGTTGTTGATCGGTTTTCGAAGATGGCCCATTTCATTGCTTGTAAAAAAGTGGATGATGCTTATAACGTGGCTCAACTTTTTTTCAAGGAGGTGGCTAAGTTACATGGTTTTGCCTAGAACCATTGTTTCAGATCGTGATACAAAGTTTGTGAGTCATTTTTGGAAGTCATTATGGAGGCTCGTGGGTACCAAGCTGCTGTTTTCAACTAGCCATCATCCACAAACGGATGGCCAAACCGAGGTGGTGAATAGAGTTCTTGGAACATTGCTTCGTGCCTTAGTAAACAAAGGAGGGAAAGATTGGGATCTAAAGCTAGCTCATGCTGAATTTGCTTACAATAGAACTCCAAGTAAAACCACGAAATACTCACCATTCGAAGTTGTTTATGGGGTCAATCCTTATGTTCCTATTGATTACATTGCAATTCCCAAGGACAAATTTGTTCATGGGACAGCAAAGGAGCACGTTGAGTTCATGATGAATGTTCATAAAGAAGTTAGGAAGAACATTGAGAAAGCTAATGAGTCCTACAAGAAGCAAGCAAACAAACACTTGAGCAATATGAGAAAATTCGAAGTGGGTGATCTTGTTCGGATTTTTCTTCGAAAAGAAAGGTTCCCTAAGCAACGAAAGCACAAGTTGATGCCAAGGGAAGAGGGTCCTTTTCAAATCATGGAAAGGATCAATGATAATGCATACAAAGTTGATCTTGGAGGGCAATTTGGAGTTTCATCAACTTTCAATATTGGTGTCCTAGCTTCTTATTTAGAAGATGACGAGTTGAGGACAACTCCTTTCGAAGAAGGGGAGGATGATGCAAATCACGAAAGTCCTATTAGCCCTAGTCACAATTCTCATTCAAGTCCAAGCACAAGTCCAAGTTACGTTTCATCCAAAGAAGTAATACTGGCGAAATCATTTGAAGACCAAACCTTGGATTCTTTTGCTGCTCATGGTCCGTTTGGTTTTAATCATGGATTGACTTGCTTAATTGCTCATTAAGCACGTTAATTGAAGCATTTTTGAACAGCCATTTCAGTTGGAGAATGGAGAGGAACTCAAGGAGAAACTTCAATGCATGAATAATAAAGGAGGCGTGAATCAAGGGGGGTTACAAATGCATCTCCAACGTTTTTCTTGCTGAATTTATGGCTGATTGCTTAGCACATTTACGTGCGTTTAATAAGGACGTTAAGGGGCATATGAAGACTAAGAGGCTGCTGCACTTAGACGTAATTTAAGCTTAGTTTCATTTTCGTTGTTTAAAGCTTTAATAAAATCAGTTTGCTTCTTTAAGTTAAGCAATGATTGTTAGTTCTTTTAGTGGCTTATAAAAAGCATGTAATTGTAGTTTGTAATCAGATTTTGATCAATGAAAAAGAGCTTTTGCTTGAACTTAAAAACTGATTATTTGTTTATGAAATAACCGGTTTTTGTACCAAGTTAGACTTGAAGAGATTGAGTGGTCAAGCTAATTGTATCAAATGAAAGTCAAACACATTCAAACAAAGCTATTTGAATAATATAAAAGTCAAATACATTCTTTAAAGCTAATTGAACCAAATGAAAGTAAAGAACATTCAAACAATGCTATTTGAATCAAATGAAAGTCAAATACATTCTACAAAGCTAGTTGAATCAAATGAATGTCAAACACATTCAAACAAAGCTATTTGAATCAAATGAAAGTCAAACACATTCAAACAAAGGAATTTAAATCAAATGAAAGTCAAACACATTCAATCAAAGCAAATTAAATCAAATAAGAGTCAAATACATTCTACAAAGCTATTTGAATGAAATGAAATTCAAACACATTCAAACAAAGCTATTTGAATCAAATGAAAGTCTAACACATTCTAACAAAGTAAAATACATTCTACAAAGCTAATCGAATCAAATGAAAGTCAAACACATTCAAACAAAGCTATTTGAATCAAATGAAAGTCAAATACATTCTACAAAGCTAATTGAATCAAATGAAAGTCAAACACATTCAAACAAAGCTATTTTAATCAAATGAAAGTCAAATACATTCTACAAAGCTAGTAGAATCAAATGAAAGTCAAACACATTAAAACAAAGCTATTTGAATCAAATGAAAGTCGAACACATTCAAACAAAGGAATTTGAATCAAATGAAAGTCAAACACATTCAAATAAAGCTATTTGAATCAAATGAGAGTCAAATACATTCAAACAAAGCTAATTAAATCAAATAAAAGTCAAATACATTCTACAAAGCAAATTGAATCAAATGAAAGTCAAACACATTCAAACAAAGCTATTTGATTCAAATGAAAGTCAAACACATTAAAACAAAGCTATTTGAATCAAATGAAAGTCGAACACATTCAAACAAAGGAATTTGAATCAAATGAAAGTCAAACACATTCAAATAAAGCTATTTGAATCAAATGAGAGTCAAATACATTCAAACAAAGCTAATTAAATCAAATAAAAGTCAAATACATTCTACAAAGCAAATTGAATCAAATGAAAGTCAAACACATTCAAACAAAGCTATTTGAATCAAATGAAAGTCAAACACATTCTACAAAGCTATTTGAATCAAATGAAAGTTAAATACATTCTACAAAGCTAATTGAATCAAATGAAAGTCAAACACATTCAAACAAAGCTATTTAAATCAAATAAATGTCAAATACATTCTATAGAGCTTATTGAATCAAATGAAAGTCAAACACATTCAAACAAAGCAATTTGAATCAAATGAAAGTAAAAAATATTCAAACAAAGTTATTTAAAAAAAATGAAAGTGAAATGCATTCTACAAAGCTAACTGAATCAAATGAAAGTCAAACACATTCAAACAAAGCTATTTGAAACAAATGAAAGTCAAATACATTCAATCAAAGCAAATTAAATCAAATAAGAGTCAAATACATTCTACAAAGCTATTTGAATCAAATGAAAGTTAAACACATTCAAACAAAGCTAAATGAATCAAATAAAAGTCAAACACATTCAAACAAAGCTATTTGAATCAAATGACAGTCAAATACATTCTACAAAGCTAATTGAATCAAATGAAAGTCAAATACATTCTACAAAGCTATTTGAATCAAATGAAAGTCAAATACGTTCTACAAAGCTATTTGAATCAAATGAGAGTCAAATACATTCAAACAAAGCAAATTAAATCAAATAAGAGTCAAATACATTCTACAAAGCTAATTGAATCAAATGATAGTTAAACACATTCAAACAAAGCTATTTGAATAAAATAAAAGTCATATACATTCTACAAAGCTAATTGAATCAAATGAAAGTCAAACATATTCAAACAAAGCTATTTAAATCAAATGAAAGTCAAACACATTCAAACAAAGCTATTTAAATCAAATGGAAGTCAAATACATTATACAATGCTATTTGAATCAAATGAAAGTCAAACACATTCAAACAAAGCTATTTTAATCAAATGAAAGTCAAATACATTCTACAAAGCAAGTTGAATCAAATGAAAGTCAAGCACATTCAAACAATGCTATTTGAATCAAATAAAAGTCGAACACATTCAAACAAAGAAATTTGAATCAAATGAAAGTCAAACACATTCAAATAAAGCTATTTGAATCAAATGAGAGTCAAATACATTCAAACAAAGCTAATTAAATCAAATAAAAGTCAAATACATTCTACAAAGCAAATTGAATCAAATGAAAGTCAAACACATTCAAATAAAGCTATTTGAATATAATAAAAGTCAAAAACATTCTACAAAGCAAATCGAATCAAATGAAAGTCAAACACAATCAAACAAAGCTATTTGAATCAAATGAAAGTCAAATACATTCTACAAAGCTAATTGAATCAAATGAAAGTCAAACACATTCAAACAAAGCTATTTTAATCGAATGAAAGTCAAATACATTCTACAAAGCTAGTTGAATCAAATGAAAGTCAAGCACATTCAAACGAAGCGCATTGAATCAAATGAAAGTCGAACACATTCAAACAAAGGAATTTGAATCAAATGAAAGTCAAACACATTCAAATAAAGCTATTTGAATCAAATGAGAGTCAAATACATTCAAACAAAGCTAATTAAATCAAATAAAAGTCAAATACATTTTACAAAGCAAATTGAATCAAATGAAAGTCAAACACATTCAAACAAAGCTATTTGAATCAAATGAAAGTCAAACACATTCTACAAAGCTATTTGAATCAAATGAAAGTCAAATACATTCTACAAAGCTAATTGAATCAAATGAAAGTCAAACACATTCGAACAAAGCTATTTAAATCAAATAAATGTCAAATACATTCTATAAAGCTAATTGAATAAAATGAAAGTCAAACACATTCAAACAAAGCTTTTTAATTTAAATGAAAGTCAAATACATTCGCAAAGCTCATTGAATCAAATGAAAGTCAAACACATTCAATCAAAGCTATTTGAATCAAATGAAGGTAAAATACATTCTACAAAGCTAATTGAATCAAATGAAAGTCCATCACATTCAAACAAAGCTATTTGAATCAAATGAAAGTCAAATACATTCTACAAAACTATTTGAATCAAATGAAAGTCAAATAAATTCTACAAAGCTATTTGAATCAAATGAGAGTCAAATACATTGAAACAAAAGCAAATTAAATCAAATAAGAGTAAAATACATTCTACAAAGCTAATTGAATCAAATGATAGTTAAACACATTCAAACAAAGCTATTTGAATGAAATAAAAGTCATATACATTTTACAAAGCTAATTGAATCAAATGAAAGTCAAACATATTCAAACATAGCTATTTGAATCAAATGAAAGTCAAATAAATTCTACAATGCTATTTGAATCAAATGAAAGTCAAATACGTTCTACAAAGCTATTTGAATCAAATGAGAGTCAAACACATTCAAACAAAGCTATTTTAATCAAATGAAAGTCAAATACAATCTACAAAGCTTATTGAATCAAATAAAAGTCAAACACATTCAAACAAAGCTATTTGAATAATATAAAAGTCAAATACATTCTTTAAAGCTAATTGAACCAAATGAAAGTAAAGAACATTCAAACAAAGCTATTTGAATCAAATGAAAGTCAAATACATTCTACAAAGCTAGTTGAATCAAATGAATGTCAAACACATTCAAACAAAGCTATTTGAATCAAATGAAAGTCAAACACATTCAAACAAAGGAATTTGAATCAAATGAAAGTAAAACACATTCAATCAAAGCAAATTAAATCAAATAAGAGTAAAATACATTCTACAAAGCTATTTGAATGAAATGAAATTCAAACACATTCAAACAAAGCTATTTGAATCAAATGAAAGTCTAACACATTCAAACAAAGTAAAAAACATTCAAACAAAGCTATTTGAATCAAATGAAAGTCAAACACATTCAAACAAAGCTATTTGAATAAAATAAAAGTCAAATACATTCTATAAAGCTAATTGAACCAAATGAAAGTAAAAAACATTCAAACAAAGCTATTTGAATCAAATGAAAGTCAAATATATTCTACAAAGTTAGTTGAATCAAATGAAAATCAAACACATTCAAACAAAGTTATTTGAATTAAATGAAAGTCAAACACATTCAAACAAAGGAACTTGAATCAAATGAAAGTCAAACACATTCAAATAAAGCTATTTGAATCAAATGAGAGTCAAATACATTCAAACAAAGCTAATTAAATCAAATAAAAGTCAAATACATTCTACAAAACTAATCGAATCAAATGAAAGTCAAACACATTCAAACAAAGCTATTTGAATCAAATGAAAGTCAAATACATTCTACAACGCTAATTGAATCAAATGAAAGTCAAACACATTCAAACAAAGCTATTTTAATCAAATGAAAGTCAAATACATTCTACAAAGCTAGTAGAATCAAATGAAAGTCAAGCACATTCAAACAAAGCTATTTGAATCAAATGAAAGTCGAACACATTCAAACAAAGGAATTTGAATCAAATGAAAGTCAAACACATTCAAATAAAGCTATTTGAATTAAATGAGAGTCAAATACATTCAAACAAAGCTAATTAAATCAAATAAAAGTCAAATACATTCTACAAAGCAAATTGAATCAAATGAAAGTCAAACACATTCGAACAAAGCTATTTGAATCAAATGAAAGTCAAACACATTCTACAAAGCTATTTGAATCAAATGAAAGTCAAATACATTCTACAAAGCTAATTGAATCAAATGAAAGTCAAACACATTCAAACAAAGCTATTTAAATCAAATAAATGTCAAATACATTCTATAGAGCTTATTGAATCAAATGAAAGTCAAACACATTCAAACAAAGCTATTTGAATCAAATGAAAGTCAAACACATTCAAACAGAGATATTTAAATCAAATGAAAGTGAAATGCATTCTACAAAACTAATTAAATCAAATGAAAGTCAAAAACATTCAAACAAAGCTATTTGAATCAAATGAAAGTCAAATACATTCTACAAAGCTAATTGTATCAAATGAAAGTCAAACACATTCAAATAAAGCTATTTGAATCAAATGAAAATCTAACACATTCAAACAAAGTTATTTAAATAAAATGAAAGTGAAATGCATTCTACAAAGCTAACTGAATCAAATGAAAGTCAAAGACATTCAAACAAAGCTATTTGAAACAAATGAAAGTCAAATACATTCAATCAAAGCAAATTAAATCAAATAAGAGTCAAATACATTCTACAAAGCTATTTGAATCAAATGAAAGTTAAACACATTCAAACAAAGCTAAATGAATCAAATAAAAGTCAAACACATTCAAACAAAGCTATTTGAATCAAATGACAGTCAAATACATTCTACAAAGCTAATTGAATCCAATGAAAGTCAAATACATTCTACAAAGCTATTTGAATCAAATGAAAGTCAAATACATTCTACAAAGCTATTTGAATCAAATGAGAGTCAAATTTCAAACAAAGAAATTTAAATCAAATAAGAGTCAAATACATTCTACAAAGCTAATTGAATCAAATGATAGTTAAACACATTCAAACAAAGCTATTTGAATAAAATAAAAGTCATATACATTCTACAAAGCTAATTGAATCAAATGAAAGTCAAACATATTCAAACAAGGCTATTTAAATCAAATGAAAGTCAAACACATTCAAACAAAGCTATTTAAATCAAATGAAAGTCAAATACATTATACAATGCTTTTTGAATCAAATGAAAGTTACACACATTCAAACAAAGATATTTTAATCAAATGAAAGTCAAATACATTCTACAAAGCAAGTTGAATCAAATGAAAGTCAAGCACATTCAAACAATGCTATTTGAATCAAATGAAAGTCGAACACATTCAAACAAAGAAATTTGAATCAAATGAAAGTCAAACACATTCAAATAAAGCTATTTGAATCAAATGAGAGTCAAATACATTCAAACAAAGCTAATTAAATCAAATAAAAGTCAAATACATTCTACAAAGCAAATTGAATCAAATGAAAGTCAAACACATTCAAACAAAGCTATTTGAATCAAATGAAAGTCGAACACATTCAAACAAAGATATTTTAATCAAATGAAAGTCAAATACATTCTACAAAGCAAGTTGAATCAAATGAAAGTCAAGCACATTCAAACAATGCTATTTGAATCAAATGAAAGTCGAACACTTTCAAACAAAGAAATTTGAATCAAATGAAAGTCAAACACATTCAAATAAAGCTATTTGAATCAAATGAGAGTCAAATACATTCAAACAAAGCTAATTAAATCAAATAAAAGTCAAATACATTCTACAAAGCAAATTGAATCAAATGAAAGTCAAACACATTCAAACAAAGCTATTTGAATAAAATAAAAGTCAAATACATTCTACAAAGCAAATCGAATCAAATGAAAGTCAAACTCATTCAAACAAAGCTATTTGAATCATATGAAAGTCAAATACATTCTACAAAGCTAATTGAATCAAATGAAAGTCAAACACATTCAAACAAAGCTATTTTAATCAAATAAAAATCAAATACATTCTACAAAGCTAGTTGAATCAAATGAAAGTCAAGCACATTCAAACAAAGCTCATTGAATCAAATGAAAGTCGAACACATTCAAACAAAGGAATTTGAATCAAATGAAAGTCAAGCACATTCAAATAAAGCTATTTGAATCAAATGAGAGTCAAATACATTCAAACAAAGCTAATTAAATCAAATAACAGTCAAATACATTCTACAAAGCAAATTGAATCAAATGAAAGTCAAACACATTCAAACAAAGCTATTTGAATCAAATGAATGTCAAACACATTCAAACAAAGGAATTTGAATCAAATGAAAGTCAAACACATTCAAATAAAGCTATTTGAATCAAATGAGAGTCAAATACATTCAAACAAAGCAAATTAAATCAAATAAAAGTCAAATACATTCTACAAAGCGAATTGAATCAAATGTAAGTCAAACACATTCAAACAAAGCTATTTGAATCAAATGAAAGTCAAACACATTCTACAAAGCTATTTGAATCAAATGAAAGTCAAATACATTCTACAAAGCTAATTGAATCAAATGAAAGTCAAACACATTCGAACAAAGCTATTTAAATCAAACAAATGTCAAATACATTCTATGAAGCTAATTGTATCAAATTAAAGTCAAACACATTCAAACAAATCTATTTGAATAAAATAAAAGTCAAATACATTCTACAAAGCAAATCGAATCAAATGAAAGTCAAACTCATTCAAAAAAGCTATTTGAATCAAATGAAAGTCAAATACATTCTACAAAGCTAATTGAATCAAATGAAAGTCAAACACATTAAAACAAAGCTATTTTAATCAAATGAAAGTCAAATACATTCTACAAAGCTAGTGGAATCAAATGAAAGTCAAGCACATTCAAACAAAGCTCATTGAATCAAATGAAAGTCGAACACATTCAAACAAAGGAATTTGAATCAAATGAAAGTCAAGCACAATCAAATAAAGCTATTTGAATCAAATGAGAGTCAAATACATTCAAACAAAGCTAATTAAATCAAATAAAAGTCAAATACATTCTACAAAGCAAATTGAATCAAATGAAAGTCAAACACATTCAAACAAAGCTATTTGAATCAAATGAAAGTCAAATACATTCTACAAAGCTATTTGAATCAAATGAAAGTCAAATACATTCTACAAAGCTAATTGAATCAAATGAAAGTCAAACACATTCGAACAAAGCTATTTAAATCGAATAAATGTCAAATACATTCTATGAAGCTAATTGAATCAAATGGAATTCAAACACATTCAAACAAAGCTATTTGAATCAAATGAAAGTCAAACACATTCAAACATAGTTAGTTAAATCAAATGAAAGTCAAATGCATTCTACAAAACTATTTGAAGCAAATGAAAGTCTAAAACATTCAACCAAAGCTATTTGAATCAAATGAAAGTCAAATACATTCTACAAAGCTAATTGTATTAAATGAAAGTCAAACACATTCAAATAAAGCTATTTGAATCAAATGAAAGTCTAACACATTCAAACAAAGCTATATTAATCAAATGAAAGTCAAATACATTCTACAAAGCTAGTTGAATCAAATGAAAGTCAAGCACATTCAAACAAAGCTATTTGAATCAAATGAAAGTCGAACACATTCAAACAAAGGAATTTGAATCAAATGAAAGTCAAGCACATTCAAATAAAGCTATTTGAATCAAATGAGAGTCAAATACATTTAAACAAAGCTAATTAAATCAAATAAAAGTCAAATACATTCTACAAAGCAAATTGAATCAAATGAAAGTCAAACACATTCAAACTAAGCTATTTGAATCAAATGAAAGTCAAACACATTCTACAAAGCTATTTGAATCAAATGAAAGTCAAATACATTCTACAAAGCTAATTGAATCAAATGAAAGTCAAACACATTCGAACAAAGCTATTTAAATCAAACAAATGTCAAATACATTCTATGAAGCTAATTGTATCAAATGAAAGTCAAACACATTCAAACAAAGCTATTTGAATCAAATGAAAATCAAACACATTCAAACATAGTTATTTAAATCAAATGAAAGTGAAATGCATTCTACAAAACTATTTGAATCAAATGAAAGTTTAAAACATTCAAACAAAGCTATTTGAATCAAATGGAAGTCAAATACATTCTACAAAGCTAATTGTATCAAATGAAAGTCAAACACATTCAAACAAAGCTATTTGAATCAAATGAAAGTCAAATACATTCTACAAAGCTAATTGTATTAAATGAAAGTCAAACACATTCAAATAAAGCTATTTGAATCAGATGAAAGTCTAACACATTCAAACAAAGTAAAAAACATTCAAACATAGATATTTGAATCAAATGAAAGTCAAACACATTCAAACAAAGTTATTTGAATAAAATAAAAGTCAAATACATTCTATAAAGCTAATTGAACCAAATGAAAGTAAAAAACATTCAAACAAAGCTATTTGAATCAAATGAAAGTCAAATATATTCTACAAAGCTAGTTGAATGAAATGAAAGTCAAACACATTGAAACAAAGCTATTTGAATCAAATGAATGTCAAACACATTCAAACAAAGGAATTTGAATCAAATGAAAGTCAAACACATTCTACAAAGCTAATTGAATCAAATGAAAGTCAAAACACTTAAACCAAGCTATTTGAATCAAATGAAAGTCAAATACATTCTACAAAGCTAATTGTAGCAAATGAAAGTCAAACACATTCAAACAAAGCTATTTGAATCAAATAAAAGTCAAATACATTCTACAAAGCAATTTAAATAAAATGAAAGTCAAATACATTCTACATAGCTATTTGAATCAAATGAGAGTCAAATACATTTAAACAAAGCAAATTAAATCAAATAAGAGTCAAATACATTCTACAAAGCTAATTGAATCAAATGATAGTTAAACACATTCAAACAAAGCTATTTAAATATAATAAAAGTCGTATACATTCTACAAAGCTAATTGAATCAAATGAAAGTGAAACATATTCAAACAAAGCTATTTAAATCAAATGAAAGTTAAACACATTCAAACAAAGCTATTTTAATCAAATGAAAGTCAAATACATTCTACAATGCTATTTGAATCAAATGAAAGTCAAGCACATTCAAACAGTGCTATTTGAATCAAATGAAAGTCGAACACATTCACACAAAGGAATTTGAATCAAATGAAAGTCAAACACATTCAAATAAAGCTATTTGAATCAAATGAGAGTCAAATACATTCAAACAAAGCTAATTAAATCAAATAAAAGTCAAATACATTCTACAAAGCAAATTGAATCAAATGAAAGTCAAACACATTCAAACAAAGCTATTTGAATCAAATAAAAGTCAAATACATTCTACAAAGCAAATCGAATCAAATGAAAGTCAAACACATTCAAACAAATCTATTTTAATCAAATGAAAGTCAAACACATTCAAACAAAACTATTTGAATCAAATGGAAGTCAAACACATTTTAAAAAGCTATTTGAATCAAATGGAAGTCAAATACATTCTACAAAGCTAATTGTATCAAATGAAAGTCAAACACATTCAAACAAAGCTATTTGAATTAAATGAAAGTCAAATACATTCTAGAAAGCTAATTGTATTAAATGAAAGTCAAACACATTCAAATAAAGCTATTTGAATCAAATGAAAGTCTAACACATTCAAACAAAGTAAAAAACATTCAAACAAAGATATTTGAATCAAATGAAAGTCAAACACATTCAAACAAAACTATTTGAATAAAATAAAAGTCAAATACATTCTATAAAGCTAATTGAACCAAATGAAAGTAAAAACATTCAAACAAAGCTATTTGAATCAAATGAAAGTCAAATATATTCTACAAAGCTAGTTGAATCAAATGAAAGTCAAACACATTGAAACAATGCTATTTGAATCAAATGAATGTCAAACACATTCAAACAAAGGAATTTGAATCAAATGAAAGTCAAACACATTCAAATAAAGCTATTTGAATCAAATGAGAGTCAAATACATTCAAACAAAGCTAATTAAATCAAATAAAAGTCAAATACATTCTACAAAGCGAATTGAATCAAATGTAAGTCAAACACATTCAAACAAAGCTATTTGAATCAAATGAAAGTCAAACACATTCTACAAAGCTATTTGAATCAAATGAAAGTCAAATACATTCTACAAAGCTAATTGAATCAAATGAAAGTCAAACACATTCGAACAAAGCTATTTAAATCAAACAAATGTCAAATACATTCTATGAAGCTAATTGTAACAAATGAAAGTCAAACACATTCAAACAAAGCTATTTGAATAAAATAAAAGTCAAATACATTCTACAAAGCAAATCGAATCAAATGAAAGTCAAACTCATTCAAACAAAGCTATTTGAATCAAATGAAAGTTAAATACATTCTACAAAGCTAATTGAATCAAATGAAAGTCAAACACATTAAAACAAAGCTATTTTAATCAAATGAAAGTCAAATACATTCTACAAAGCTAGTTGAATCAAATGAAAGTCAAGCACATTCAAACAAAGCTCATTGAATCAAATGAAAGTCGAACACATTCAAACAAAGGAATTTGAATCAAATGAAAGTCAAGCACATTCAAATAAAGCTATTTGAATCAAATGAGAGTCAAATACATTCAAACAAAGCTAATTAAATCAAATAAAAGTCAAATACATTCTACAAAGCAAATTGAATCAAATGAAAGTCAAACACATTCAAACAAAGCTATTTGAATCAAATGAAAGTCAAATACATTCTACAAAGCTATTTGAATCAAATGAAAGTCAAATACATTCTACAAAGCTAATTGAATCAAATGAAAGTCAAACACATTCGAACAAAGCTATTTAAATCGAATAAATGTCAAATACATTCTATGAAGCTAATTGAATCAAATGAAATTCAAACACATTCAAACAAAGCTATTTGAATCAAATGAAAGTCAAACACATTCAAACATAGTTAGTTAAATCAAATGAAAGTCAAATGCATTCTACAAAACTATTTGAAGCAAATGAAAGTCTAAAACATTCAAACAAAGCTATTTGAATCAAATGAAAGTCAAATACATTCTACAAAGCTAATTGTATTAAATGAAAGTTAAACACATTCAAATAAAGCTATTTGAATCAAATGAAAGTTTAACACATTCAAACAAAGCTATTTTAATCAAATGAAAGTCAAATACATTCTACAAAGCTAGTTGAATCAAATGAAAGTCATGCACATTCAAACAAAGCTATTTGAATCAAATGAAAGTCGAACACATTCAAACAAAGGAATTTGAATCAAATGAAAGTCAAGCACATTCAAATAAAGCTATTTGAATCAAATGAGAGTCAAATACATTTAAACAAAGCTAATTAAATCAAATAAAAGTCAAATACATTCTACAAAGCAAATTGAATCAAATGAAAGTCAAACACATTCAAACAAAGCTATTTGAATCAAATGAAAGTCAAACACATTCTACAAAGCTATTTGAATCAAATGAAAGTCAAATACATTCTACAAAGCTAATTGAATCAAATGAAAGTCAAACACATTCGAACAAAGCTATTTAAATCAAACAAATGTCAAATACATTCTATGAAGCTAATTGTATCAAATGAAAGTCAAACACATTCAAACAAAGCTATTTGAATCAAATGAAAATCAAACACATTCAAACATAGTTATTTAAATCAAATGAAAGTGAAATGCATTCTACAAAACTATTTGAATCAAATGAAAGTTTAAAACATTCAAACAAAGCTATTTGAATCAAATGGAAGTCAAATACATTCTACAAATCTAATTGTATCAAATGAAAGTCAAACACATTCAAACAAAGCTATTTGAATCAAATGAAAGTCAAATACATTCTACAAAGCTAATTGTATTAAATGAAAGTCAAACACATTCAAATAAAGCTATTTGAATCAAATGAAAGTCTAACACATTCAAGCAAAGTAAAAAACATTCAAACATAGATATTTGAATCAAATGAAAGTCAAACACATTCAAATAAAGTTATTTGTATAAAATAAAAGTCAAATACATTCAATAAAGCTAATTGAACCAAATGAAAGTAAAAAACATTCAAACAAAGCTATTTGAATCAAATGAAAGTCAAATATATTCTACAAAGCTAGTTGAATGAAATGAAAGTCAAACACATTGAAACAAAGCTATTTGAATCAAATGAATGTCAAACACATTCAAACAAAGGAATTTGAATTAAATGAAAGTCAAACACATTCTACAAAGCTAATTGAATCAAATGAAAGTCAAACCATTTAAACCAAGCTATTTGAATCAAATGAAAGTCAAATACATTCTACAAAGCTAATTGTAGCAAATGAAAGTCAAACACATTCAAACAAAGCTATTTGAATCAAATAAAAGTCAAATACATTCTACAAAGCAATTTAAATAAATTGAAAGTCAAATACATTCTACAAAGCTATTTGAATCAAATGAGAGTCAAATACATTTAAACAAAGCAAATTAAATCAAATAAGAGTCAAATACATTCTACAAAGCTAATTGAATCAAATGATAGTTAAACACATTCAAACAAAGCTATTTAAATATAATAAAAGTCATATACATTCTACAAAGCTAATTGAATCAAATGAAAGTCAAACATATTCAAACAAAGCTATTTAAATCAAATGAAAGTTAAACACATTCAAACAAAGCTATTTTAATCAAATGAAAGTCAAATACATTCTACAATGCTATTTGAATCAAATGAAAGTCGAACACATTCACACAAAGGAATTTGAATCAATTGAAAGTCAAACACATTCAAATAAAGCTATTTGAATCAAATGAGAGTCAAATACATTCAAACAAAGCTAATTAAATCAAATAAAAGTCAAATACATTCTACAAAGCAAATTGAATCAAATGAAAGTCAAACACATTCAAACAAAGCTATTTGAATCAAATAAAAGTCAAATACATTCTACAAAGCAAATCGAATCAAATGAAAGTCAAACACATTCAAACAAAGCTATTTTAATCAAATGAAAGTAAAACACATTCAAACAAAGCTATTTGAATCAAATGGAAGTCAAACACATTTTACAAAACTATTTGAATCAAATGGAAGTCAAATACATTCTACAAAGCTAATTGTATCAAATGAAAGTCAAACACATTCAAACAAAGCTATTTGAATTAAATGAAAGTTAAATACATTCTACAAAGCTAATTGTTTTAAATGAAAGTCAAACACATTCAAATAAAGCTATTTGAATCAAATGAAAGTCTAACACATTCAAACAAAGTAAAAAACATTCAAACAAAGATATTTGAATCAAATGAAAGTCAAACACATTCAAACAAAGCTATTTGAATAAAATAAAAGTCAAATACATTCTATAAAGCTAATTGAACCAAATGAAAGTAAAAAACATTCAAACAAAGCTATTTGAATCAAATGAAAGTCAAATATATTCTACAAAGCTAGTTGAATCAAATGAAAGTCAAACACATTGAAACAAAGCTATTTGAATCAAATGAATGTCAAACACATTCAAACAAAGGAATTTGAATCAAATGAAAGTCAAACACATTCAAATAAAGTTATTTGAATCAAATGAGAGTCAAATACATTCAAACAAAGCTAATTAAATCAAATAAAAGTCAAATACATTCTACAAAGCGAATTGAATCAAATGAAAGTCAAACACATTCAAACAAAGCTATTTGAATCAAATGAAAGTCAAACACATTCTACAAAGCTATTTGAATCAAATGAAAGTCAAACACATTCTACAAAGCTAATTGAATCAAATGAAAGTCAAACACATTCAAACAAAGCTATTTAAATCAAATAAATGTCAAATACATTCTATAAAGCTATTTGAATCAAATGAAAGTCAAACACATTCAAACAAAGCTATTTGAATCAAATGAAAGTCAAATACATTCTACAAAGTAAATCGAAATAAATGAAAGTCAAACACATTCAAACAAAGCTATTTGAATCAAATGAAAGTCAAATACATTCTACTAAGCTAATTGAATCAAATGAAAGTCAAACACATTCAAACAAAGCTATTTTAATCAAATGAAAGTCAAATACATTCTACAAAGCTAGTTGAATCAAATGAAAGTCAAGCACATTCAAACAAAGCTATTTGAATCAAATGAAAGTCGTACACATTCCAACAAAGGAATTTGAATCAAATGAAAGTCAAACACATTCAAATAAAGCTATTTGAATCGAATGAGAGTCAAATACATTCAAACAAAGCTGATTAAATCAAATAAAAGTCAAATACATTCTACAAAGCAAATTGAATCAAATGAAAGTCAAACATATTCAAACAAAGCTATTTAAATCAAATGAAAGTTAAACACATTCAAACAAAGCTATTTTAATCAAATGAAAGTCAAATACATTCTACAATGCTATTTGAATCAAATGAAAGTCGAACACATTCACACAAAGGAATTTGAATCAAATGAAAGTCAAACACATTCAAATAAAGCTATTTGAATCAAATGAGAGTCAAATACATTCAAACAAAGCTAATTAAATCAAATAAAAGTCAAATACATTCTACAAAGCAAATTGAATCAAATGAAAGTCAAACACATTCAAACAAAGCTATTTGAATCAAATAAAAGTCAAATACATTCTACAAAGCAAATCGAATCAAATGAAAGTCAAACACATTGAAACAAAGCTATTTTAATCAAATGAAAGTAAAACACATTCAAACAAAGCTATTTGAATCAAATGGAAGTCAAACACATTTTACAAAACTATTTGAATCAAATGGAAGTCAAATACATTCTACAAAGCTAATTGTATCAAATGAAAGTCAAACACATTCAAACAAAGCTATTTGAATTAAATGAAAGTTAAATACATTCTACAAAGCTAATTGTTTTAAATGAAAGTCAAACACATTCAAATAAAGCTATTTGAATCAAATGAAAGTCTAACACATTCAAACAAAGTAAAAAACATTCAAACAAAGATATTTGAATCAAATGAAAGTCAAACACATTCAAACAAAGCTATTTGAATAAAATAAAAGTCAAATACATTCTATAAAGCTAATTGAACCAAATGAAAGTAAAAAACATTCAAACAAAGCTATTTGAATCAAATGAAAGTCAAATATATTCTACAAAGCTAGTTGAATCAAATGAAAGTCAAACACATTGAAACAAAGCTATTTGAATCAAATGAATGTCAAACACATTCAAACAAAGGAATTTGAATCAAATGAAAGTCAAACACATTCAAATAAAGCTATTTGAATCAAATGAGAGTCAAATACATTCAAACAAAGCTAATTAAATCAAATAAAAGTCAAATACATTCTACAAAGCGAATTGAATCAAATGAAAGTCAAACACATTCAAACAAAGCTATTTGAATCAAATGAAAGTCAAACACATTCTACAAAGCTATTTGAATCAAATGAAAGTCAAACACATTCTACAAAGCTAATTGAATCAAATGAAAGTCAAACACATTCAAACAAAGCTATTTAAATCAAATAAATGTCAAATACATTCTATAAAGCTATTTGAATCAAATGAAAGTCAAACACATTCAAACAAAGCTATTTGAATCAAATGAAAGTCAAATACATTCTACAAAGTAAATCGAAATAAATGAAAGTCAAACACATTCAAACAAAGCTATTTGAATCAAATGAAAGTCAAATACATTCTACTAAGCTAATTGAATCAAATGAAAGTCAAACACATTCAAACAAAGCTATTTTAATCAAATGAAAGTCAAATACATTCTACAAAGCTAGTTGAATCAAATGAAAGTCAAGCACATTCAAACAAAGCTATTTGAATCAAATGAAAGTCGTACACATTCAAACAAAGGAATTTGAATCAAATGAAAGTCAAACACATTCAAATAAAGCTATTTGAATCGAATGAGAGTCAAATACATTCAAACAAAGCTGATTAAATCAAATAAAAGTCAAATACATTCTACAAAGCAAATTGAATCAAATGAAAGTTAAACACATTCAAACAAAGCTATTTGAATCAAATTAAAGTCAAATACATTCTACAAAGCTATTTGAATCAAATGAAAGTCAAATACATACTACAAAGCTATTTGAATCAAATGAGAGTCAAATACATTCAAACAAAGCAAATTAAATCAAATAAGATTCAAATACATTCCACAAAGCTAATTGAATCAAATGATAGTTAAACACATTCAAACAAAGCTATTTGAATCAAATTAAAGTCAAATACATTCTACAAAGCTATTTGAATCAAATGAAAGTCAAATACATTCTACAAAGCTATTTGAATCAAATGAGAGTCAAATACATTCAAACAAAGCAAATTAAATCAAATAAGAGTCAAATACATTCCACAAAGCTAATTGAATCAAATGATAGTTAAACACATTCAAACAAAGCTATTTGAATAAAATAAAAGTCATATACATTCTACAAAGCTAATTGAATCAAATGAAAGTCAAACATATTAAAACAAAGCTATTTAAATCAAATGAAAGTTAAACACATTCAAACAAAGCTATTTTAATCAAATGAAAGTAAAATATACTCTACAATGCTATTTGAATCAAATGAAAGTCAAACACATTCAAGCAAAGCTATTTGAATCAAATAAAAGTCAAATAAATTCTACAAAGCAAATCGAATCAAATGAAAGTCAAACACATTCAAACAAAGGAATTTGAATCAAATGAAAGGCAAACACATTCAAACAAAGCTATTTGAATCAAATGGAAGTCAAACACATTTTACAAAGCTATTTGAATCAAATGGAAGTCAAATACATTCTACAAAGCTAATTGTATCAAATGAAAGTCAAACACATTCAAACAAAGCTATTTGAATTAAATGAAAGTCAAATACATTCTACAAAGCTAATTGTATTAAATGAAAGTCAAACACATTCAAATAAACCTATTTAAATCAAAGAAAGTCTAACACATTCAAACAAAGTAAAAAACATTCAAACAAAGATATTTGAATCAAATGAAAGTCAAACACATTCAAACAAAGCTATTTGAATAAAATAAAAGTCAAATACATTCTATAAAGCTAATTGAACCAAATGAAAGTAAAAAACATTCAAACAAAGCTATTTGAATCAAATGAAAGTCAAATATATTCTACAAAGCTAGTTGAATCAAATGAAAGTCAAACACATTGAAACAAAGCTATTTGAATCAAATGAATGTCAAACACATTCAAACAAAGGAATTTGAATCAAATGAAATTCAAACACATTCAAATAAAGCTATTTGAATCAAATGAGAGTCAAATACATTCAAACAAAGCTAATTAAATCAAATAAAAGTCAAATACATTCTACAAAGCAAATTGAATCAAATGAAAGTCAAACACATTCAAACAAAGCTATTTGAATCAAATAAAAGTCAAATACATTCTACAAAGCAAATCGAATCAAATGAAAGTCAAACACATTCAAACAAAGCTATTTTAATCAAATGAAAGTCAAACACATTCAAACAAAGCTATTTGAATCAAATGGAAGTCAAACACATTTTAAAAAGCTATTTGAATCAAATGGAAGTCAAATACATTCTACAAAGCTAATTGTATCAAATGAAAGTCAAACACATTCAAACAAAGCTATTTGAATTAAATGAAAGTCAAATACATTCTACAAAGCTAATTGTATTAAATGAAAGTCAAACACATTCAAATAAAGCTATTTAAATCAAATGAAAGTCTAACACATTCAAACAAAGTAAAAAACATTCAAACAAAGATATTTGAATCAAATGAAAGTCAAACACATTCAAACAAAGCTATTTGAATAAAATAAAAGTCAAATACATTCTATAAAGCTAATTGAACCAAATGAAAGTAAAAAACATTCAAACAAAGCTATTTGAATCGAATGAAAGTCAAATATATTCTACAAAGCTAGTTGAATCAAATGAAAGTCAAACACATTGAAACAAAGCTATTTGAATCAAATGAATGTCAAACACATTCAAACAAAGGAATTTGAATCAAATGAAATTCAAACACATTCAAATAAAGCTATTTGAATCAAATGAGAGTCAAATACATTCAAACAAAGCTAATTAAATCAAATAAAAGTCAAATACATTCTACATAGCAAATTGAATCAAATGAAAGTCAAACACATTCAAACAAAGCTATTTGAATCAAATGAAAGTCAAATATATTCTACAAAGCTAGTTGAATGAAATGAAAGTCAAACACATTGAAACAAAGCTATTTGAATCAAATGAATGTCAAACACATTCAAACAAAGGAATTTGAATCAAATGAAAGTCAAACACATTCTACAAAGCTAATTGAATCAAATGAAAGTCAAAACACTTAAACCAAGCTATTTGAATCAAATGAAAGTCAAATACATTCTACAAAGCTAATTGTAGCAAATGAAAGTCAAACACATTCAAACAAAGCTATTTGAATCAAATAAAAGTCAAATACATTCTACAAAGCAATTTAAATAAAATGAAAGTCAAATACATTCTACATAGCTATTTGAATCAAATGAGAGTCAAATACATTTAAACAAAGCAAATTAAATCAAATAAGAGTCAAATACATTCTACAAAGCTAATTGAATCAAATGATAGTTAAACACATTCAAAAAAAGCTATTTAAATATAATAAAAGTCTTATACATTCTACAAAGCTAATTGAATCAAATGAAAGTGAAACATATTCAAACAAAGCTATTTAAATCAAATGAAAGTTAAACACATTCAAACAAAGCTATTTTAATCAAATGAAAGTCAAATACATTCTACAATGCCATTTGAATCAAATGAAAGTCAAGCACATTCAAACAGTGCTATTTGAATCAAATGAAAGTCGAACACATTCACACAAAGGAATTTGAATCAAATGAAAGTCAAACACATTCAAATAAAGCTATTTGAATCAAATGAGAGTCAAATACATTCAAACAAAGCTAATTAAATCAAATAAAAGTCAAATACATTCTACAAAGCAAATTGAATCAAATGAAAGTCAAACACATTCAAACAAAGCTATTTGAATCAAATAAAAGTCAAATACATTCTACAAAGCAAATCGAATCAAATGAAAGTCAAACACATTCAAACAAATCTATTTTAATCAAATGAAAGTCAAACACATTCAAACAAAGCTATTTGAATCAAATGGAAGTCAAACACATTTTAAAAAGCTATTTGAATCAAATGGAAGTCAAATACATTTTACAAAGCTAATTGTATCAAATGAAAGTCAAACACATTCAAACAAAGCTATTTGAATTAAATGAAAGTCAAATACATTCTAGAAAGCTAATTGTATTAAATGAAAGTCAAACACATTCAAATAAAGCTATTTGAATCAAATGAAAGTCTAACACATTCAAACAAAGTAAAAAACATTCAAACAAAGATATTTGAATCAAATGAAAGTCAAACACATTCAAACAAAACTATTTGAATAAAATAAAAGTCAAATACATTCTATAAAGCTAATTGAACCAAATGAAAGTAAAAAACATTCAAACAAAGCTATTTGAATCAAATGAAAGTCAAATATATTCTACAAAGCTAGTTGAATCAAATGAAAGTCAAACACATTGAAACAATGCTATTTGAATCAAATGAATGTCAAACACATTCAAACAAAGGAATTTGAATCAAATGAAAGTCAAACACATTCAAATAAAGCTATTTGAATCAAATGAGAGTCAAATACATTCAAACAAAGCTAATTAAATCAAATAAAAGTCAAATACATTCTACAAAGCGAATTGAATCAAATGTAAGTCAAACACATTCAAACAAAGCTATTTGAATCAAATGAAAGTCAAACACATTCTACAAAGCTATTTGAATCAAATGAAAGTCAAACACATTCAAACAAAGCTATTTTAATCAAATGAAAGTCAAATACATTCTACAAAGCTAGTTGAATCAAATGAAAGTCAAGCACATTCAAACAAAGCTATTTGAATCAAATGAAAGTCGTACACATTCAAGCAAAGGAATTTGAATCAAATGAAAGTCAAAACACATTCAAATAAAGCTATTTGAATCAAATGAGAGTCAAATACATTCAAACAAAAGCTGATTAAATCAAATAAAAGTCAAATACATTCTACAAAGCAAATTGAATCAAATGAAAGTTAAACACATTCAAACAAAGCTATTTGAATCAAATTAAAGTCAAATACATTCTACAAAGCTATTTGAATCACATGTAAGTCAAATACATTCTACAAAGCTATTTGAATCAAATGAGAGTCAAATACATTCAAACAAAGCAAATTAAATCAAATAAGAGTCAAATACATTCTACAAAGCTAATTGAATCAAATGATAGTTAAACACATTCAAACAAAGCTATTTGAATAAAATAAAAGTCATATACATTCTACAAAGCTAATTGAATCAAATGAAAGTCAAACATATTAAAACAAAGCTATTTAAATCAAATGAAAGTTAACACATTCAAACAAAGCTATTTTAATCAAATGAAAGTCAAATATACTCTACAATGCTATTTGAATCAAATGAAAGTCAAACACATTCAAGCAAAGCTATTTGAATCAAATAAAAGTCAAATAAATTCTACAAAGCAAATCGAATCAAATGAAAGTCAAACACATTCAAACAAAGGAATTTGAATCAAATGAAAGGCAAACACATTCAAACAAAGCTATTTGAATCAAATGGAAGTCAAACACATTTTACAAAGCTATTTGAATCAAATGGAAGTCAAATACATTCTACAAAGCTAATTGTATCAAATGAAAGTCAAACACATTCAAACAAAGCTATTTGAATTAAATGAAAGTCAAATACATTCTACAAAGCTAATTGTATTAAATGAAAGTCAAACACATTCAAATAAACCTATTTAAATCAAATGAAAGTCTAACACATTCAAACAAAGTAAAAAACATTCAAACAAAGATATTTGAATCAAATGAAAGTCAAACACATTCAAACAAAGCTATTTGAATAAAATAAAAGTCAAATACATTCTATAAAGCTAATTGAACCAAATGAAAGTAAAAAAACATTCAAACAAAGCTATTTGAATCAAATGAAAGTCAAATATATTCTACAAAGCTAGTTGAATCAAATGAAAGTCAAACACATTGAAACAAAGCTATTTGAATCAAATGAATGTCAAACACATTCAAACAAAGGAATTTGAATCAAATGAAATTCAAACACATTCAAATAAAGCTATTTGAATCAAATGAGAGTCAAATACATTCCAAACAAAGCTAATTAAATCAAATAAAAGTCAAATACATTCTACAAAGCAAATTGAATCAAATGAAAAGTCAAACACATTCAAACAAAGCTATTTGAATCAAATAAAAGTCAAATACATTCTACAAAGCAAATCGAATCAAATGAAAGTCAAACACATTCAAACAAAGCTATTTTAATCAAATGAAAGTCAAACACATTCAAACAAAGCTATTTGAATCAAATGGAAGTCTAACACATTTTAAAAAGCTATTTGAATCAAATGGAAGTCAAATACATTCTACAAAGCTAATTGTATCAAATGAAAGTCAAACACATTCAAACAAAGCTATTTGAATTAAATGAAAGTCAAATACATTCTACAAAGCTAATTGTATTAAATGAAAGTCAAACACATTCAAATAAAGCTATTTAAATCAAATGAAAGTCTAACACATTCAAACAAAAGTAAAAAACATTCAAACAAAGATATTTGAATCAAATGAAAGTCAAACACATTCAAACAAAGCTATTTGAATAAAATAAAAGTCAAATACATTCTATAAAACTAATTGAACCAAATGAAAGTAAAAAACATTCAAACAAAGCTATTTGAATCAAAATGAAAGTCAATATATTCTACAAAGCTAGTTGAATCAAATGAAAGTCAAACACATTGAACAAAGCTATTTGAATCAAATGAATGTCAAACACATTCAAACAAAGGAATTTGAATCAAATGAAATTCAAACACATTCAAATAAAGCTATTTGAATCAAATGAGAGTCAAATACATTCAAACAAAGCTAATTAAATCAAATAAAAGTCAAATACATTCTACAAAGCAAATTGAATCAAATAAAGTCAAACACATTCAAAAAGCTATTTGAATCAAATGAAAGTCAAATATATTCTACAAAGCTAGTTGAATGAAATGAAAGTCAAACACATTGAAACAAAGCTATTTGAATCAAATGAATGTCAAACACATTCAAACAAAGGAATTTGAATCAAATGAAAGTCAAACACATTCTACAAAGCTAATTGAATCAAATGAAAGTCAAAACACTTAAACCAAAGCTATTTGAATCAAATGAAAGTCAAATACATTCTACAAAGCTAATTGTAGCAAATGAAAGTCAAACACATTCAAACAAAGCTATTTGAATCAAATAAAAGTCAAATACATTCTACAAAGCAATTTAAATAAAATGAAAGTCAAATACATTCTACATAGCTATTTGAATCAAATGAGAGTCAAATACATTTAAACAAAGCAAATTAAATCAAATAAGAGTCAAATACATTCTACAAAGCTAATTGAATCAAATGATAGTTAAACACATTCAAACAAAGCTATTTAAATATAATAAAAGTCTATACATTCTACAAAGCTAATTGAATCAAATGAAAGTGAAACATATTCAAACAAAGCTATTTAAATCAAATGAAAGTTAAACACATTCAAACAAAGCTATTTTAATCAAATGAAAGTCAAATACATTCTACAATGCTATTTGAATCAAATGAAAGTCAAGCACATTCAAAAAGTGCTATTTGAATCAAATGAAAGTCGAACACATTCACACAAAGGAATTTGAATCAAATGAAAGTCAAACACATTCAAATAAAGCTATTTGAATCAAATGAGAGTCAAATACATTCAAACAAAGCTAATTAAATCAAATAAAAGTCAAATACATTCTACAAAGCAAATTGAATCAAATGAAAGTCAAACACATTTAAACAAAGCTATTTGAATCAAATAAAAGTCAAATACATTCTACAAAGCAAATCAAATGAAAGTCAAACACATTCAAACAAATCTATTTTAATCAAATGAAAGTCAAACACATTCAAACAAAGCTATTTGAATCAAATGGAAGTCAAACACATTTTAAAAAGCTATTTGAATCAAATGGAAGTCAAATACATTCTACAAAGCTAATTGTATCAAATGAAAGTCAAACACATTCAAACAAAGCTATTTGAATTAAATGAAAGTCAAATACATTCTAGAAAGCTAATTGTATTAAATGAAAGTCAAACACATTCAAATAAAGCTATTTGAATCAAATGAAAGTCTAACACATTCAAACAAAGTAAAAAACATTCAAACAAAGATATTTGAATCAAATGAAAGTCAAACACATTCAAACAAAACTATTTGAATAAAATAAAAGTCAAATACATTCTATAAAGCTAATTGAAACAAATGAAAGTAAAAAACATTCAAACAAAGCTATTTGAATCAAATGAAAGTCAAATATATTCTACAAAGCTAGTTGAATCAAATGAAAGTCAAACACATTGAAACAATGCTATTTGAATCAAATGAATGTCAAACACATTCAAACAAAGGAATTTGAATCAAATGAAAGTCAAACACATTCAAATAAAGCTATTTGAATCAAATGAGAGTCAAATACATTCAAACAAAGCTAATTAAATCAAATAAAAGTCAAATACATTCTACAAAGCGAATTGAATCAAATGTAAGTCAAAACACATTCAAACAAAGCTATTTGAATCAAATGAAAGTCAAACACATTCTACAAAGCTATTTGAATCAAATAAAGTCAAATACATTCTACAAAGCTAATTGAATCAAATGAAAGTCAAACACATTCGAACAAAGCTATTTAAATCAAACAAATGTCAAATACATTCTATGAAGCTAATTGTAACAAATGAAAGTCAAACACATTCAAACAAAGCTATTTGAATAAAATAAAAGTCAAATACATTCTACAAAGCAAATCGAATCAAATGAAAGTCAAACTCATTCAAACAAAGCTATTTGAATCAAATGAAAGTCAAATACATTCTACAAAGCTAATTGAATCAAATGAAAGTCAAACACATTAAAACAAAGCTATTTTAATCAAATGAAAGTCAAATACATTCTACAAAGCTAGTTGAATCAAATGAAAGTCAAGCACATTCAAACAAAGCTCATTGAATCAAATGAAAGTCGAACACATTCAAACAAAGGAATTTGAATCAAATGAAAGTCAACACATTCAAATAAAGCTATTTGAATCAAATGAGAGTCAAATACATTCAAACAAAGCTAATTAAATCAAATAAAAGTCAAATACATTCTACAAAGCAAATTGAATCAAATGAAAGTCAAACACATTCAAACAAAGCTATTTGAATCAAATGAAAGTCAAATACATTCTACAAAGCTATTTGAATCAAATGAAAGTCAAATACATTCTACAAAGCTAATTGAATCAAATGAAAGTCAAACACATTCGAACAAAGCTATTAAATCGAATAAATGTCAAATACATTCTATGAAGCTAATTGAATCAAATGAAATTCAAACACATTCAAACAAAGCTATTTGAATCAAATGAAAGTCAAACACATTCAAACATAGTTAGTTAAATCAAATGAAAGTCAAATGCATTCTACAAAACTATTTGAAGCAAATGAAAGTCTAAAACATTCAAACAAAGCTATTTGAATCAAATGAAAGTCAAATACATTCTACAAAGCTAATTGTATTAAATGAAAGTTAAACACATTCAAATAAAGCTATTTGAATCAAATGAAAGTCTAACACATTCAAACAAAGCTATTTTAATCAAATGAAAGTCAAATACATTCTACAAAGCTAGTTGAATCAAATGAAAGTCATGCACATTCAAACAAAGCTATTTGAATCAAATGAAAGTCGAACACATTCAAACAAAGGAATTTGAATCAAATGAAAGTCAAGCACATTCAAATAAAGCTATTTGAATCAAATGAGAGTCAAATACATTTAAACAAAGCTAATTAATCAAATAAAAGTCAAATACATTCTACAAAGCAAATTGAATCAAATGAAAGTCAAACA